>NC_054708.1:69219805-69289915 GCF_016097555.1 Gigantopelta aegis
ACCACTTCTGCAAGATACAATATTATGGTGGCCATCGTGCCATTTAACAATATAATAGTACCAGTATAGTAGCACCAGAGCAAATGCGGACACGAAATGCAATTATATCATTCAAAATATCATTAGAAGAATATTTGTATAAAAGGGACAAAATATGGAGACACAAAATTACGTGGTAAAGCTGCAACGTCTAATGTGAGTCTTCTTAGATTTTTGCTTTGGTATCACTCTTGCAACCACACTTAACCAATTCACTGCATGCTCTGAAGGCCACATCTGCAGTAGCTCTCTTTATTAAGCATGTGGTCCTTAACCACATGCCCGACGCCATATAACCGTAAATAACATGTGTTGGATGCGTCGTTAAATAAACCATTTCCTTCCTTCTTCTCTAAGACTATGCTAAAATTACCAAATGTTTGACATCCAACAGCCGATGATAAATTGCTTATTTCTAACATTCATGGATAGGTACTTCAGAATTCAGAAGATATAATAAAGAAAAAGGCTTTATAGGATAATACTGGTCATAGACTACAATTTCCCAACATTACTAACCATGTTCTGTACATAACACTTGCACTTGTATCCTAAATTACATCTGCTAAATGTGTCCCAACCATAACGGTACAGTTCCCAATCTGCATTATGCCTCCTACATGCAATAGTATGTGGCTATATGTGTTCATTTTAATTTCTCAGCTTTCCTTAATGCATGTTACCATCTTTTTATTTCAGGGACTCAGCTTTCTCGAGATATTACTCATAGAGCATGCCGAAATCTACATCTACAACCATATCGAAATATGTCCCAACCATAACGACTATATATTTCTAATAAACATCAACCTTGATGGCATGCAAATAACTTCTCTTTTTTTTTGTTAAATAAAACATGTACCCCATCCAAAAATATGTGATTTGTGCATGTTTAAGGAATTTGTGTGTGTGTGTCAAATGTCACACCTTATTTGCACCCGGTCATATGTCTTCGGATTTTAAGCTCAAGCCGAGCGAAAGATTCGAATTTTCTTTCTTTTATATATTTCTTCTTTAGATAACATAGTGGCCTTATATAGTGGCCACTGCTCGAATTATCAATCTCAAGTTCGTTTAAGAGACATTTAATATAATAGTGCTTAGATATGATGATTATGTTATTTTATGCTTTGCCAGTGGGCATATACAAATATTAAATATTTTATTACGAATCGAATGCAGATGTTGGGTTGGGGTGTGGGGGTGTATGTGTATGTTTATGGGTGTACTTTGTCAAATTTAATATAATGCATTTAACGGTTGGCTAGATTTTAACTAATAATGCCATCATTCTGGTCATCTCTGTTATAGGTATAACTAGTTCTTAAATTGTTTTGTTTTTTCCTGGTAACATTTAATTTTGACCAATGTGAAGATTCAAACGCTGCAATACAGATCGCAATTAATTTTATTGTATTGAATTGAATTGTATTTGTATTGTGCTGTGTCGTATTGTCTTGCCGTGTCTGTGTGTGTGTGGTGATTGTGCTTGTGTTATAATTAAGAGGGTGTTTGTAGTCAAAGAAGAAATAGTTTCACGACATAAAAGGTTGTTTTGTATTTCTACAAACACTGTTTCTAATGACTGAAGTTAGTTTTACAAAGAAACCAAATGAACTGGAAACTAGCGGATTATCCCCCCGAACCTAAAAAAAACCCAGAAGCCAAACAATAACAAAATAGAAAAGAAAACACACATTGAAAAAACGTCATGCGGATTCTGCTTTCAAAAGGGAATATGATAATTCAGAACAAACTGCATTTTGGCATCAACGAATTTACTTTTTGTTTATATGGTGAGTGTCCTTGTTGAAGCCCAATATGTACCAATTCTAAAAATTATGTATCAAAGCAGCCCAAAATGACACAACTGCTAACTATAGTACTGAAGTTTGTTTTGTTTAACGACACCACATTTATTAATCATCGACTATTGAATGTTAAACATTTGATAAGTTGTACATTAGTAGAAAGGAATCTTTTATATGCACCATCCCACAGACAGGATGACACATACCAAGGCATTTGATATACCAGCCGTGATGTGTGTGTGTGTGTGTGTGTGTGCGTGCGTGTGCGTGTGCGTGCGTGCGTGTACTGCATTTGTTAACCTGAATTCAGAAGTTAGAGGGAGATCATCCTAAAAACAAAACATTAAAAAAAAATGTTTTATTTAACGACGCACTCAACACATTTTATTTAAAGTTATATGGCGTCAGACATATGGTTAAGGACCACACAGATTTTGAGAGGAAACCAGCTGTCGCCACTTCATGGGCTACTCTTTCCGATTAGCAGCAAGGGATCTTTTATTTGCGCTTCCCACAGGCAGGATAGCACAAACCATGGCCTTTGTTGAGCCAGTTATGGATCACTGGTCGGTGCAAGTGGAGCACTCACTCAGGGTTTGGAGTCGGTATCTGGATTAAAAATCCCATGCCTCGACTGGGATACGAACCCAATACCTACCAGCCTGTAGACCGATGGTCTAACCACGACGCCATCGAGGCTGGTACAAAACATAAATGCACTTTATTCTGTCTGATCCCATTCCCTTTAAAAAGCAAACTCCGCATGATGCTTTTTCAATCTGTAGTTCTTGTTCTTTTTTGTCAATTTTTTTGTCAAATTCGCTTTTTGGTTTTATTATTGGAGGGTTGGAAGGGTAATCCGCTGGGGTTCAGTTCTTTTGTTTTCTGTATATGTTGCTCTATTGGAAAGTTGGAGTCATCCCTTTTTTCATACAGCTTAGTTTGGAGATCTGTGTCTCTTTGAATCTCTATGCATATATCGAGGTGTGACACTGATCGAATACCTTCATATGTTTCTTTTATTTCAAACACTCGTGAGTAAATCAACAGAAGGTAATCTGTAATCCTGCTATTATTCAATGATATAAGATCGTCAATATAGCGAAGAGTAAAGTTATACGTTATATGTCTGCCTGAGTATACTGTAGTCTGGATTCACACAAATATACAGTAATCAAAATATTTGGGGGGGTGAAATAAGAACCGGGATATCATCTTGTCGATTGAGTAGTGGAAAATACGCTGACTGTAAGATAAATACGACGTATAAATATAAGTGAAAGTTAATATTAATTTATCGCCAAAACTGGGACATAGTGACATGTGCACACGCAAACACATTTACATAACAAGAAGACAAACATCCATCCATCCATACATCCGTCCATTCATTCGAGGTAGGATGTAGCCAGTAGTAGATAGCTCGCCTGATGCGCGGTCTGTCTAGGATCGATACTCCTCCGTGGACCCATTGGATTGTTTATCGTTCCACCCAGTGCGCCACGAATGGTATATCAAATATCGTGGTATGTGATATCCAGTATTTGGGATGGTGCACATAAAAGGTCCTTTGCAACTAATGGAAAAATGTAACGGGTTTCCTCTTAATAACTAGCCGGTGATTAATAAATCAATCAATCTATTCTAGTGGTGTCGCTAAAAAAAAAACCCCTAACTTTAAACTATCCATCGATCCAGTTATACGTACGTACGTACGTACGTACGTACGTACGTATCTACGTACTAATCCACCCACCTACCTGCCTACATCCATACACACATACCTATATCCATATATACATATATAGATAGTAGATACACGCACACACATTCATGAATCAATGGTTGGAATAGGAAAACTCAATAGCTTCACCATGAGGATCGACCCTTCGTAATCCAAATGAATGGATTACAACCAAGCGAACATCCCACTCGTTTGGGCACACACAGTTTCAAAATGTTCACATGCTTTTAAATGGTGTAACCAGTGCCCCATGACTGGTATATCAAAATATTTTGTATATGCCGTCCTTTCTGTGGGAAAGTGTATATAAAAAAAACCTTTTCATGTCAGAATTACCAATGGTTTGACATCCAATAGTCGATGATTTATTAACTAATGTGCCGTTAAACAAAACACAATTTGAACGATTTGAGCAAATGTAACAAAGTATATGGCATCTCTTGGGCTTCTACACACCAGCTATCCGATCAATTACTAATTTGAATTTTCAAGAAAGAAAATCAAGTTTATTAGGTAAAAATGCATTATGATAACCGCATTTTCTATATCGCCATGTAAACAACCGTTAGTGATACTTCGTCGTAAGAATAACATACAATATATTAGGAACGCAAATTTTAATTTCAAATTGAGTTAGGTGAGTTCATATTAACACACAGCTATGTTCTTTGTCACGAGGTGTCCAGGTTATCCGTAAGTAAACGTACTAGTACAGATCTGAAATGAAACGTCAATACGGATATCAATGAGAGCAAGGTAAGAATATTTGTTTCATGTAATTTAAACATTTGTTCTTTTTGTTAGTACATAGCACTTTCAGTTTCATAAATATTAGATATTAAAATATCACAAGTTTTGTTAGTTTCAATTGTCTGGCCGAAACGCCGAGAAGTAACAGTCGACAGAGATTTTTAGCATTCCTTATGACCCAGTTGTTTCAACTTTTGTTAGACAGTTGGAAGAAGAAACTAAGTTAGACGCTCTAGGATTAAACAAAACAAAACCATGCAGACACACACACACACACACACACACACACACACACACACAGACACAGACACACACACACACACACAGAGAGAGAGAGAGAGAGAGAGAGAGAGAGAGAGAGAGAGAGAGAGAGAGAGAGAGAGAGAGAGAGAGAGAGAGACAGACAGACAGACAGACAGACAGACAGACAGACAGACAGACAGACAGACACAGACAGACAGACAGACACAGACAGACAGACACAGACAGACAGACAGACACAGACAGACAGACACAGACAGACACAGACAGACAGACACAGACAGACACAGACAGACAGACACAGACAGACACAGACAGACAGACACAGACAGACACAGACAGACACAGACAGACAGACACAGACAGACACAGACAGACACAGACAGACAGACAGACAGACACAGACAGACAGACACAGACACAGACAGACAGACAGACAGACAGACAGACAGAGAGACAGAGCGAGCGAGCGAGCGAGCGAGCATATTCCAAGAAGAAATTTAAATGCTACCCCCTCGTCCCCCATTATGTTGCTATATGGATAAAGATGGGACCGGGCTCAATCTAAACCAAACAGTTAAACTTAACTCTAAACCTAACCATAACTCCACATGTAAATCTAACTCTAATCCTAACCAAAATAGTGGGATAACTGCCCAACACTTGAATCTTCAGTTGTTTACCTAATAGTACATTTTCTTGCCGTAGCCGTATCCGCCGCCGTATCCGCCTCCCATGCCTCCCCAGCCGCCGAAGTCACCAAATCCGCCCATGCCTCCCCAGCCGCCGGATCCTATGCCTCCAAATCCTCCTCCAAAGCCGCCCAAGCCTCCATATCCTCCGCCATATCCTCCGCCGTATCCTCCACCATATCCACCATATTCTCCGCCATATCCTCCGTAACCATAGCCGTATGAAGGCTTGATGAAGCCAGCACTTGCCAGAGATAGGCAGGCCAGGGCGAGGATCACGAGTTTCATCATTTTGAAAACTGAAATGGAAATAGTGGGAGCATCTCTCGTCATATTGGATGTCATGAACGAATATATTATCTCTACGTTGATTGGCGTGTATACCAAAAGGAAAATGTGCCTTTTACACAACATTTGCACACTGTTTGTTTCTTTCTTTGTTTTTCATACCCCGATGAATTTAAAATAAGTAACAGAAAGCCATAGTATTTGCAATGTCCACCTATGTTTGAATCAGTTTTGACTTCAATTGAGGCGAGCGCTATGTAACATAACGCAAATTAAATTTGAAAATAAATTAATGATGTGTGTATGATGAATATTGTAATTATTTTAAACGAATACTGTTTTCTTCTTATAGTGCGTTCTATGATTATTTTCTGTGTAGAAACATTTGATGTTGTACCATATATGAAAATTAACTTTATTGAAAATGTTGATTTAAGTATTTGTTATTTTCAACCTGTGATTCAGTTGATATAGAACAAAAAGGAAGAAACCAATGCTGTCATGGTGAATGACTCGAACAGTAATGCATAGCGACTTCTACAAGACATGTTGCTATAGATAAACTAGACTCTCGAGGTCCTTCCCATTGGACGCCAACTTAGTCTAGTCAAACAGGAACATCTACATAACTACCGGTAAACGTCCTCCATCCTCTCACCGTAACCACAATCGTCTGGGCCACGTTCCATAAAGCGATTTTAGACCTAAGATCACCTTCAGAGCCCAGCTACCATATGCACTTAAGGCGATCTTAGGGCTAGAATCGCTTCGTGGAACGGGGCCCTCTATCTTTTTATTCATTGATTTCAACTCATTTCCATGCCTATATCCAATTAAGGTTCAAACACGCTGTCCTGGGTACGCACCTCAGCTTTGTGGACTGTCTCTTGGACAGTGGGATAGATGTTAGTGGTTAGTGAGAGAGAAGAGGGTGTAGTAATTTTACACCTAACCAGTGAGTCTTTAAAACTCACTCTGGGTACCAGCCTGCTAACCCAGTACCAGTCCGATGTGAAAGAAATGTTATAATATTATAAACCTATTTTACTTACCTTGGATTGTAGTATCGGAAGACGGCGAAGGCGACAGTGTTGAACAGGATTTCAGAACCATAAGCTGCCTATCTGATGCGCGGTCGCTCTAGGATCGATCGCCGTCAGTGACCCGATTAATCTATTTCACGTTCCAGCCAGTGCATAACCAATGGAATATTGTCACAGTGTAACATTTACAACTATATTCAAATGTAATTTATATAATTAGTGTGTATATATGATTCAAATTATTGTTTTCCTGTCACCTGCAAATTTTGCAATAACGTAGACCAGACCAATTAGTGTGAAACTAAATTACAACAACCAAGAACAATATGGGTTTTAAGTATTGCACCAACGTATCAGCTAAGGACTATAAAGCCTTTGAAAACAGAAACATACTTTTGTACAATAAAGTACAAAGTTTGTTATATATATTATGTGTATGTATAATTTATATTATGTGTTTCTATAATTTTGCATTTATTTATTTTATAAACATTGTGTCAATATCCATGTGTGCCATGTCACTAATGTAACTGAATTATGTGTCAATACGATTGTACGTTATAACAGTTGTATACTAACATTATATCTCAAGGGTCATTACGCCTAATGCGAATAATTATATTTAAGAACATATAACCCATGGCAATTACGTGACAACAAACATGTGTATCTTATAAATATTACTTTTTCTTAACATGAAGGAGATACTCAAGAGTGGACTCAAAGAGGCAATCAAGGAGAGACCGAAGGGCAGACCGAAGGAGGACAGCTCTGCTGCACATTTCACTAAGGTTGTCAGTCGCAACCTATGTCATACACCCAAGAGCTGAGACATATATTATCTGTATCACCATGTTGTTAACTTGTTGTTAATCATGTTTCATGTTGGAAAGGAAATAGAAACTACATCACAAACTTGTTACTTCTGTTCCTTCTTTTAACTTGCATGTAAAACAACACTAGGAATACCAACACTGTTAACAGGAATTGAAAAACAAACCACTGTGTTAATATCAAAGGCCATGGTGTGTGCTATCGTGGTTGTGGGATAGTGAATACAAAAAGAAAACGTCCTTACTACTAATGAATACAAGTAGCGGGTTTCCTCTCGAAGACTGGATGTCAGAATGACCAAGTCTTTTACATCCAATAGCGGATGATTTAGTAATTTTGATATAAAGTTTTGCAGAGGAAACCCATTATATTTCTCCATTGGTAGCAAGGAATATGTTATAGTCACCATCGCATACACATGACACAAACACCACAACGTTTGATTTACCAGTCGTGGTAGACTAGCTGGAAAGAGAAATACGCCAATGGGACCACCGACGGGGATCGATCGCAGATCGATCATTAAACAGGCGAACGCTTTACCACTGGATTGGATTGGATAACATATTAACGTATCCATATACAATTAAGGTTCAAGTACGTCTCTGTCGGTCACAATCTCTGACTTCGCCAGTGACTGAGTCCGGAACAGAATTTTTTGGGTGGTTGTTGTTTGTTTGGGGGTTTTTGTTTTCTTTTTGTTTGTTTTTTTTTTTTGGGGGGGGGGGGGGGGGGGGGGGGGGGGGGGGGGTGAGAGAGAGAGAGTTGAAAATGGGCAGAATTTTTAAAATCGCTATTAGTGAAAATGTTAATATAATTTAATAAATAAAATAAATGTTAACAAGCCAAAAATAAAAGAATTGACTACTCGGCCGAATATTTATATTATTTGGAGCATTTTAGGACAGTCCAAAAATAAATACTAGTAAGAGAAACAAGAGAGGATCGGACTATTTAATATTTTTTCAACAAGAAAGTAATTTCGATATAAAATTTTGAATGAAGTGCTAAAAGTATAAAGTCCGATCTATATACCACAAAGGGTTCCTGAGTTTAGCCTCTGACTTCGCCAGTGACTAAGTCAATGATTATATATATACTATAGAAACCACCCATCTATGTTTAAATTAAAGGGACATTCTTGAGGTTGCTACATTGTAAGATGTTTCCGACTAATAAAATATTTCTATGATTAAACTTGCATATTAAAGATATTTTCTTGTTTAGAATATCAACATCTGTATAATCGATGTGTGTCTGGTCATCTTAATATTTGTATATTTGTAAGAAGCCCAAACTGGAGTTTGTGTTCAAATAATGTCGTACGTACGAAAAAACAATATTTTAGGAAATAAGATGAAATTTAACCTAATACAAACATTAGAACGATCAGAAACACGTTTAATATACAGCCACTAATATTTTATGCAGAAAGATATATTTGATATGTAATTACAATCATCAAAAAGTCTCTGTTAGTCGATAACATCTTAAAAAGTGCAGCAAACTCATGAATGTCCTTTTAATACAGCAGTTATCTACTAATAATGTACATGAATTCTGTAATCTAGGAAACTGCCTGTACACAATGTTTAAAAGACGAGAATCAATAGTTACATAGTTTTGCACAGAGTTCTATTCACGTTTTATATTCTGCTTATTTGTATTTTAAAGTGATACCTTCCGTTATGCCATTATTATACAATTGCATGTATAATTTCTGTGTGAAACTGATGAGCTGTAAAAGCTTAAAGGCAATAAAGAATTGAATCGAGTCGTAAACATTAGTTCCCCCTCCCCCCCCCCCCCCATGCCGCCCTGGCGCGCGTCTCCTTCACGGCCTGTTCTTGATTATTCTAACTGGCTTCCGTGTGTTTCCATAGACTAAAGTCACTGTCACCTGCTTTCCGTTGTAATTAACCCTGTATTTGGTGAAGTTCTCAAAGCTAGTAATCAACGCCCCGATTGGTGGGGGTGGGGGATTAATCTCGAGCATTACCAAAGCGGTCTGCATCATAGCGAGGTTAGTAAAAATTAAAGTTTGTTTTATTTAACGACGCCACTAGATTACATAGATTTTTTATCTTATCATCGGCTATTGGACGACCACGTTATCGTTTGTGCTTAAAAACAATACATGCAATATATCAACCAAACAATTACCCATATATATCAGCGCTACAACCCCATACTCAAAGTATTAACTAAAATAAATGGTACCTTTCGTGGCTCATTTTCGGCATAACCAGATGTTTTTACAACACCCCTAGCTTTGCACAAAATTTGAGTACGTTTCTTACAGGTACCCCATACATGTTCCAAGCACAAGGCCACTTGACACTGTGGTACTAGATGAAATAAAACTGCAAACATGTTTAGCACAGATGAAACCAACACACTCACATTTATAACCAGTCACAGGTGTTAACTTCTCTATCAAAAGTTCGGTGCACCTCGAACTTTGACCCAGCCGGAAAGTATTTGGTTTAGTGTTACTTATAGGGGTGTTCAGGGGCATGTTCCCCGGAAAATGTTGGGCAAAAAAGATGTCCAAAAATATGCTTTCAGGACAGTTTAAGGTTGTATATTTTGAATGATGATTTTGTTTAAAAGAAAAAAAAAAGTCATTACAAAAGGCACCTAAATGGCTAGGCGGGTGGGGGTCACAGGACCCCTGTGATTCTTTCTGGATTCGGTAATGACTAGTTCAAATATTTTACTGGAATATACTGGCCAGATGAAGCGTTTCATAACGACGAGCATTGCCATATTTAGAGGCGGGACGTGGCCCAGCCCTAAAGTGCTCGCTTGATGCGCAGTCGGTTTGGGAACCATTCCCGTCGGTGGGCCCACTGAGCTAATTCTCATCCAGCCAGTGCACCACAACTGGTATATCAAAGGCCGTGGTATGTGCTATCCTGTCTATGGAATGGTGCATATAAAAGATCACTTGCTAGTAACGAAAACATGTGGCTGGTTTTCTCTTAAGACTATGACCAGATGCTTAACATCAAATAGCCGATGATTAATAAATCACTGTGCTTTAGGGTGTCGTTAAATAAAACAAATGTTTTCTGTCGTATTTATGACCAATGACAGGGCAGTTAATATTAATTGTACTAGCTTGAGTCACATGTAGCCCTCCCCTTATTGATATGTAGTTGGGGATGACTAGAGAGGACTGTGTGTGATAATGCATCAATCGTCGACGATCAAATGATAGCCAGCTACTGTGGTAAAATACACATTTGTTCCTAAATCTGATGCCACGAAGCTTCAGTTTGATTATTCTTGCGTTCAGTCATAACATTAAACGTACATGTTGTTAACCAGTACCAATACTACATGAGACATCCGACGCTGTACTGTATTGTGGTGACTTCATAACAAAATGTGTGCCAACATGACACGTTGGTAATGGTTAACAACATGCAATTGCAATGTTATGGTTGGACTCAATGGTATCAGATTTAGACAACAACAGTGTATTTTAGACACAGTAGCCACTACCATTTAGTCGTTGACGACGGCCGAAGTATATTACGCAGAGTCCTCTCCATGTTGAATGAAACGTTGGGGCGCACTTCGACCTTTTACATGCTCAGATACTATTCGGTGTAAGCTTATTGTTTTTACTAGAAAGTATTGACATTGCGACCAATGCTATGTGATTTGATGTATGCGGCAGGGGTCGAAATACGGCCGTCCCGACCGATTTTTGCCGGTCAACATCACCAACGGCCGGTACATTATTTTGCCCGTCAGACCTTCGGACCGTCAATTATATAAGGTTGATATTAACTCTTTAGTTTGAATCAATGATGTTTGGTCTGGAATGTTTTGAATCGGGCCGGCAAAACTTGTACCTTGCCGACCGAATATCTGGCAGAAATATCAGCCAGTTTCAACCACTGTGCAATATTTACATTTAGGCGAGTTCATTAAGAGCCATTGTTTCCGTGATTACAGATCAGAAGAAATATTGTATTTCAGTGGTAGCTTAGTCTGGAAACAAACCGACAAACAATTCAGATATATATATATCTATATATCTATCTATCTATATATATATATATATATATATATATATATATATATATATATATATATATATATATATATATATATATATATATATATATATATTACAAAAATGTCCTGCCCTACGTTTCTTAACGCGTGCGTTTTCGTGGTCTATGCAACGGTATTGTAATATAAAAACGTTTTCCAAAATCGCTGACCGAAACAGTAAAAATGTTTGACTTTGTATTATTCTAAAATAGTCCTTTGATTTTTTTTTTTTTTTTTTTTTTTTTTTTTTTTTTTTTTATTGTCCCCAGATTATAAAATGGCAGTGTCAGGGTTGGGGTGCCCTGAGCTCACTGTCTCACAATATTTTTTAAATTTCGTATGGTATAAAGTTTTATATACATACATATAAATGGCAAAATATATACACACGAATAGATATAATCCACACAATTTATGTATATTGTTGTTGTTGCGTTTTTTTTTTTTTTTTTTTTTTTGGGGGGGGGGGGGGGTAATTAAAATATTCCTTCCATTACACACACACACACATATATAGGCATTAAGATGAAAAGGGTATATTTACATATTCATGTAAATCGACATACACATACATATTCAGAGTCATACATCCATCCACACCTACATACATACATTAATATATACACATAGAACATTGCATTATAAAAACCCCACAAAAACATACACCATTATAACTGGGTTTTACTGTGATGAATGTTTCGTACAATTATATATCTTGATTTTAGAACATATTTGAAATGTTTAATAGTTGGTAAGGTATCCGTTACTTTACATTTGTAAATAAAGAACTTTGAAAGTAATAAAAACAGATCAAAAATATCATCTGTTATTGTTTTATTATTTTCACCAAGAAGAATCAACTCGGCATCAAGAGACAACTTATAAATGTGTGGACAGTTATCGTGTATCAGCTGGACAAAAGCATTCCAAAATGTTTTGACTGGAATAAACTCCCAAAAGAGATGAACTATAGTTTCTGGAGTGCATTTACAAAATGTACAAAGATTATTATTAGTTTTATTAATTTTCAATAAAAACAGATTAGTTGTGATAATTCTATGTAGTAACCTGTACTGAAACCATCTTAACTTTGTATCTGGGGTTGTCTTAAACGGCTTTGAATATATTTTTGTCCAGTTGATATCGGAATGAAATAATTCCTCCCATTTTGATTCAGCCTTTATAATGTTATTCAAATAGTCCTTTGACAGTACAGATAATGTCTTCAAACGATTAATACTTTTAACAAAATAAAAATACACCCTTGTAAAATTTAATGCACGAAATAAAACAAGGTTAATTCATAGTTTGTTTCATGGACGACGTCGAAGTGAAAATAATTCTTATACTTCTATAAACCTCAGAAATTACGTCATTACGCCAGCAGGGACGTCATTGCGTAACCTGCCCTACGTTTCTTAACGCGGGCATTCGCGAAACGTTTTGTTGTTAGCTTTAAGAACAGGATTGTTCGGCGCGAGCAAATCGAAGTCTTTGAAAAAATGGCTGCCAAACTTTTCTCGTTTACCCTTTCACACAAAATTGATAACAAATTTGTTTAAATATCCTCTCGAGTGTGTGTGTGTGTGTGTGTGTGTGTGTGTGTGTGTGTGTGTGTGTGTTTGTTTGTTTGTTTTGTACGTATGTATGTATGTATGTATGTATGTATGTACATTGTATGTATATATGAATTAATAGCCATAAGATCCAACAGCGGATCCAGGATTTGTAAATAGGATCATATGAATGGGAATATGTTACTATGTATTATGGAGGTCTACCCGCATCACCAGATGTGAAATGAGTTATACATATATCAGTGTGTGAATATATGTTGGGGGGGGGGGGGGGGGAGGGGGGGTAACCCCACCCCCGGATACGTCTGATTCTAATTAATATTAATATATTTGTATATGCGGAATTCACATTATATTCTGATTTCAGGAACGATCTTTATACTGTATTGTAATACTATGTTTGCTAATAAAAATTGCTTAAGGCTTAATAGCTAATTATGTGGCAAAATATTGCTACAATAGACTGGATGTTACAACTAAACGTTACGTTTGGAGTTTAATCATTCCCATTACTTTGGAAGTATGATGGGTATGAGTGTCATATCAATAATCGTTATAATTGTGTATAAATATACATAATACAAAATAAGAAAATATACAACAAGACACAGAAAAATATCCCAAGTACCTTCACTTATTCTTAATATATTTAGGGGCAATAAAATATAATTTATATATATATATATATATATATATATATATATATATATATATATATATATATATATATATATATATGTATGTATGTATATATATATACAACGTGACACGTTGGTAATGGTTAACAACATGCAATTGCAATGTTATGGTTGGACTCAATGGTATCAGATTTAGACAACAACAGTGTATTTTAGACACGGCCGAAGTATATTACACACAGTCCTCTTATGTTGAATGAAACGTTGGGCGCACTTCGACCTTTTTTTTTTTTTTTTGATTTTTTTTTTTTTTTTATTGTCTCCAGAATATAAAATGGCAGTGTCAGGGTTGGGGTTCCCTGAGCTCACTGTCTCACAATATTTTTTTTTATTTCATATGGTATACACAGTTTTATATACATACATATAAATGGCAAAATATATACATATATATATACGTATGTATATGTATGTATATGTGTATATATATATATATATATATATATATATATATATATATATATATATATGTGTATGTGTATGTGTATGTATATGTATATGTATATGTATATGTATATGTATATGTATATGTATATGTATATGTATATGTATATGTATATGTATATGTATATGTATATATATATATATATATATATATATATATATACACATATACATCTACGAATTAGGTCAGCAAGTGATCTACGTCATGCTCACGTCACGAAAATATTAAACTCAAAAACAAAAGCCAAACCATAACAAAATAGAAAAGAAAACACACATTGAAAACACGTCATGCGGATTCTGCTTTCAAAAGGGAATATGATAATTCAGAACAAATTGCATTTTGGCATCAACGAATTTACTTTTTGTTTATATGGTGAGTGTCCTTGTTGACGCCCAGTATGTCCCAATGCTAAAAATTATCTATCAAAGCAGCCCAAAATGACACAACTGCTAACTATAGTACTGAAGTTTGTTTTGTTTAACGACACCACATTTATTAATCATTGACTATTAAACATTTGGTAAGTTGTACATTAGTAGAAAGGGATCTTTTATATGCACCATCCCACAGACAGGATGACACATACCAAGGCATTTGATGTACCAGCCGTGTGTGTGTGTGTGTGTGTGTGTGCGTGCGTGTGTGTACTGCATTTGTTAACCTGAATTCAGAAGTTAGAGGGAGCTTATCCTAAAAGCAAAACATAATTAAATTTTTTTATTTCACGACGCACTCAACGCATTTTATTTACGGTTATATGGTGTCAGACATATGGTTAAGGACCACACAGATTTTGAGAGGAAACCCGCTGTCGCCACTACATGGGCTACTCTTTCCGATTAGCAGCAAGGGATATTTTATTTGCGCTTCCCACAGGCCTTTGTTCAACCAGTTATGGATCACTGGTCGGTGCAAGTGGTTTACACCTACCCATTGAGCCTTGCGGAGCACTCACTCAGGGTTTGGAGTCGGTATCTGGATTAAAAATCCCATGCGTCGACTGGGATACGAACCCAGTGCCTACCAGCCTGTAGACCGATGGCCTAACCACGACGCCATCGAGGCCGGTACAAAACATAAATGCACTTTGTTCTGTCTGATCCCATTAACTTTTAAAAGCAAAATCCGCATGATGGTTTTTCAATCTGTAGTTCTTGTTCTTTTTTGTCTAATTTGTTATGGTTCGCTTTTTGGTTTTATTATTGGAGGGTTGGAAGGGTAATCCGCTGGTTTTCAGTTCATTTGTTTTCTGTATATGTTGCTCTATTGGAAAGTTGAAGTCATCCCTTTTTTCATACAGTTTAGTTTGGAGATCTGTGTCTCTTTGAATCTCTATGCATAGATCGAGGTGTGACACTGATCGAATACCTTCAGATGTTTCTTTTATTTCAAACACTCGTGAGTAAATCAATAGAAGGTAATCTGTAATCCTGCTATTATTCAATGATATAAGATCGTCAATATAGCGAAGAGTAAAGTTATACGTTATATGTCTGCCTGAGTATACTGTAGTCTGGATTCACACAAATATACAGTAATCAAAATATTTTGGTGGGTGAAATAAGAACCGGGATATCATCTTGTCGATTGAGTAGTGGAAAATACGCTGACTGTAAGATAAATACGACGTATAAATCTAAGTGAAAGTTATCGCCAAAACTGGGACATAGTGACATGTGCACACGCAAACACATTTACATAACAAGAAGACAAACATCCATCCATCCATACATCCGTCCATTCATTCGAGGTAGGATGTAGCCCAGTAGTAGATAGCTCGCCTGCTGCGCGGTCTGTCTAGGATCGATACTCCTCCGTGGACCCATTGGACTATTTATCGTTCCACCCAGTGTGCCACGAATGGTATATCAAATATCGTGGTATGTGATATCCATTCTGTGGGATGGTGCACATAAACGATCCTTTGCAACTAATGGAAACATGTAACGGGTTTCCTCTTAATAACTAGCCGGTGATTAATAAATCAATAAATCTATTCTAATGGTGTCGATAAAAAAAAACACCCTAACTTTAAACTATCCATCGATCCAGTTATACGTACGTACGTACGTACGTACGTATCTACGTACTAATCCACCCACCTACCTGCCTACATCCATACATACATACCTACATACCTACATCCATATATACATACATAGATAATAGATACACGCACACACATTCATGAATCAATGGTTGGAATAGGAAAACTCAATAGCTTCACCATGAGGATCGACCCTTTGTAATCCAAATGAATGGATTACAACCAAGCGAACATCCCACTCGTTTGGGCACACACAGTTTCAAAATGTTCACATGCTTTTAAATAGTGTAACCAGTGCCCCATGACTGGTATATCAAACTAGTTTGTATATGCCATCCTTTCTGTGGGAAAGTGTATATAAAAAAACCTTTTCATGTCAGAATTACCAATGGTTTGACATCCAATAGCCGATGATTTATTAAGTAATGTGTTCTAGGGGTGCCGTTAAACAAAACACAATTTTAACGATTTGAGCAAATGTAACAAAGTATATGGCATCTCTTGGGCTTCTACACACCAGCTACCCGATCAATTACTAATTTGAATTTTCAAGAAACAAAATCAAGTTTATTAGGTAAAAATGCATTATGATAACTGCATTTTCTATATCGTCATGTAAACAACTGTTAGTGATAAGTCGTCGTAAGAATAACATACAATATATTAGGAACGCAAATTTTAATTTCAAATTGAGTTAGGTGAGTTCATATTAACACACAGCTATGTTCTTTGTCACGAGGTGTCCAGGTTATCCGTAAGTAAACGTACTAGTACAGATCTGAAATGAAACGTCAATACGGATATCAGTGAGAGCAAGGTAAGAATATTTGTTTTATGTAATTTAAACATTTTTTCTTTTTGTTTGTACATTAGAACTTTCAGTTTCATAAATATTAGATATTAAAATATCACAAGTTTTGTTAGTTTCGATTGTCTGTCCAAAACGCCGAGAAGTAACAGTCGACAGAGACATTTAGCATTCCTTATGACCCAGTTGTTTCAACTTTTGTTAGACAGTTGGAAGAAGAAACTAAGTTAGACGCTCTAGGATTAAACAAAACAAAACCATGCAGACACACAAACACAAACACACACACACACACACACACACACACAGAGAGAGAGAGAGAGAGAGAGAGAGAGAGAGAGAGAGAGAGAGAGAGAGAGAGAGAGAGAGAGAGAGAGAGAGAGAGAGAGAGAGAGAGAGAGAGAGAGAGAGAGAGAGAGAGTGAGAGAGAGAGAGAGAGAGAGAGAGAGAGAAGCATTCCAATTTTTTTTTTAAATGCTACCCCCTCGTCCCCCATTATGTTGCTATATGGATAAAGATGGGACCGGGCTCAATCTAAACCAAACAGTTAAACTTAACTCTAAACCTAACCATAACTCCACATGTAAATCTAACTCTAATCCTAACCAAAATAGTGGGATAACTGCCCAACACTTGAATCTTCAGTTGTTTACCTAATAGTACATTTTCTTGCCGTATCCGTATCCGCCGCCGTATCCGCCTCCCATGCCTCCCCAGCCGCCGAAGCCACCAAATCCGCCCATGCCTCCCCAGCCGCCGAATCCCATGCCTCCAAATCCTCCTCCAAAGCCGCCCAAGCCTCCATATCCTCCGCCATATCCTCCGCCGTATCCTCCACCATATCCACCATATCCTCCGCCATATCCTCCGTAACCATAGCCGTATGAAGGCTTGATGAAGCCAGCACTTGCCAGAGACAGGCAGGCCAGGGCGAGGATCACGAGTTTCATCATTTTGAAAACTGAAATGGAAATAGTGGGAGCATCTCTCGTCATATTGGATGTCATGAACGAATATATTATCTGTACGTTGATAGGCGTGTATACCAAATAGGCCTTTTACACAACATTTGCACACTGTTTGTTTGTTTCTTTCTTTGTTTTTCATACCCCGATGAATTTAAAATAAGTAACAGAAAGCCATAGTATTTGCAATGTCCACCTATGTTTGAATCAGTTTTGACTTCAACTGAGGCGAGCGCTATGTAACATAACGCAAATTAAATTTGAAAATAAATTAACATGCCGTATGATGAATATTGTAATTATTTTAAACGAATACTGTTTTCTTCTTATAGTACGTTCTATGATTATTTTCTGTGTAGAAACATTTGATGTTGTACCATATATGAAAATTAACTTTATTGAAAATGCTCATTTAAGTGTTTGTTATTTTCAACCTGCGATTCAGTTGATATAGAACAAAAAGGAAGAAACCAATGCTGTCATGGTGAATGACTCGAACAGTAATGCATAGCGACTTCTACAAGACATGTTGCTATAGATAAACTAGACTTTCAAGGTCGTTCCCATTGGACGCCAACTTAGTCTAGTCAAACAGGAACATCTACATAACTACCGGTAAACGTCCACCATCCTCTCACCGTAACCACAATCGTCTGGGCCACGTTCCATAACGCGATTTTAGGCCTAAGATCACCGTAAGAGCATAGCTACCATATGCACTTAAGGTGATCTTAGGGCTACAATCGCTTCGTGGAACGGGGCCCTGTATCTTTTTATTCATTGATTTCAACTCATGTCCATGCCTATATCCAATTAAGGTTCAAACACGCTGTCCTGGGTACGCACCTCAGCTTTGTGGACTGTCTCCTGGACAGTGGGATAGATGTTAGTGGTTAGTGAGAGAGAAGAGGGTGTAGTAGTTTTACACCTGACCAGTGAGTCGTTAAAACTCGCTCTGGGTACCAGCCTGCGAAACGGGTACCAGCCTGCGAAACCAGTACCAGTCCGATGTGAAAGAAATGTCATAAAATTATCAATCTATTTTACTTACATTGGTCGGTACGACTATAGTATCGGAAGACGGCGGAGGCGAGAGTGTTGAACAGGATTTCAGAGCCGTTTTTATAGAGAAAATTTGATAACTTTGATGGATTTATGCTTCCTGTCTATAATTTTAAGTTTTTTATTTACTCAATTATTAATCATTTCTTGATCATTCTACATCGTTCCATTTTTGTCTCCTGGGGCCTTTGACAGTAAATTGATTTTTTTTTGTAAAGAAAAATGTCGCTAGGTCATGTCAACGTACGATTAAATTTTTTCTGATGGGTTGCAAATATCCTAACACAAAAAATAAAGTTTAGCGATTTAAGAAATGTGCTTAAATAAACGAAAGTTGTGATTTTGAAAGTGAAATCAGACGCAGGATTGAAATGGTGTATCATTTGTCAGTATACATTACAGTAGATTTTCAAAACAAAATCAAATGCGTAATTGACACGACACTGAATGTAGCTTGTATTTTACAGTGCAATGCAGAAATATTCTTGCATTTTTAATTCTTTATTTAATCAAATAAAATCCATTGTTCAGGGCAAAAGGACATATAGTAATGGAGAATGTACGAGGACGTGTAGATTCGTAAAGCATAATTCCCGAGCCCTGTAAGGGCTTGTTAATTA
Organism: Gigantopelta aegis; assembly: GCF_016097555.1. Taxonomy (NCBI): domain Eukaryota; kingdom Metazoa; phylum Mollusca; class Gastropoda; order Neomphalida; family Peltospiridae; genus Gigantopelta; species Gigantopelta aegis. Next base: position 69,239,564 of record NC_054708.1, read on the forward strand.
TTGTTAATGGATCTACTATTGAAACCCAAAATGTCCCAATTGGAACCTCTTGAGCTGGTGCTTGGCCCAAGATGTCCCAATTGACATCTTAATTGTGACATATTGGGCTGAACACCGGCCCAAGATGTCACAATTCTATAAAATATGTAGCAAGTTGGCCCAAAATGTCCCAAGTGCTGAATAAATAAGCACAAAATACACGAACAAGAGTACATATACATGCATGTATGTATGTATACTTTATGCATATATGTTAAAGTTTGTTTTGTTTAACGACACCACTAGATGACAATGATTTATTAATCATCGACAAACATTTGGATGACAAACATTTTGTAATTTTTACATTAGTAGAAGGGGATCTTTTATATGCACCATCCCACAGACAGGATAGCACATACCACTGACTTTGATCATATATATGATAAAAAAAAAAGTATATTTAAAATAGATCTTCCAACATATTTCACAAACGGAACTCTGCCGTGAAATGTAAATGATAAAAGAATAAACAGATCTAAAAATAGATCTTACAACAGATTTCGCAAACGGACCTGCAGTGCGCTAGAAATGATGAAAGAACAAACTGATTAAAATAGATCATACTACATATTTCACAAACTGAATTCTGCCGTGAGATTTAAATCATTAAATAATGAATGAACAAGCAGACACAAAATAGATTTTACTACATATTTCACAAACAAACTCTGTCATGATATATAAATAATATAAGAACAAGCAGATTAATATAGATAATAAAAAATATTTCACAAACGGAACTCGACAGTGAGCTAGAACTGACTAAAACTAGACCTTACTTCATGTTTCAAAGACGATTCTCTGCAGTGAGCTAGAAATGACGAAATAATCAGCTCAGAATAAAACATATATCTTAAAACATCTTCCCCGGATAACTAGAAATAATCCAAGAACAAGATGACTGAACATAGATCTTACAGACACTATAGGACATCTCAGTTGGAAGATATGATACGAACTAACGCCATTCCGTGTGCATGTGAACTTTGACAAGGACAGGAGTTAAAACGGCTTTGGTCAGATCTACAATCGGGTATTTCAGTGTACTAAGTAGGAATGTCAGTATTATCTCATTTTAGATAGAAGGTGAAAGAACCCCAGTATGTTACTTGTCGTCGTCGACCATTTCTACAATTAGGATAAATAAGTTATGTTCACATAGTTAACAGTAACCGTAAGCTGCCTATCTGATGCGCGGTCGCTCTAGGATCGATCGCCGTCCGTGACCCGATTGGGCTATTCCAGCCAGTGCATAACCAATGGAATATTGTCACAGTGTAACATTTACAACTATATTCAAATGTAATTTATATAATTAGCGTGTATATATGATTCAATTAATTGTTTTCCTGTCACCTGCAAATTTTGCAATAACGTAGACCAGACCAATTAGTGTGAAACTAAATTACAACAACCAAGAACAATATGGGTTTTAATTATTGCACCAACGTATCAGCTAAGGACTATAAAGCCTTTGAAAACACAAACATAATTTTGTACTATTAAGTACAAAGTTTGTTATATATATTATGTGTATGTATAATTCATATTATGTGTTTCTATAATTTTGCATTTATTTATTTTATAAACATCGTGTTAATATCCATGCGTGCCATGTCACTAATGTAACCGAATTATGTGTCAATACGATTGTACGTTATAACAGTTGTATACTAACATTATATCTCAAGGATCATTAGGCCTAACTCGAATAATTATATTTAACCCATGGCAATTACGTGACAACAAACATGTGTATCTTATAAATATTAGTTTTTCTATACATGAAGGAGATACTCAAGAGTAGACACAGAAAGGCAATCAAGGAGAGACCGAAGGGAAGACCCAAGGAGGACAGCTCAGCTGCACATTCCACTGAGGTTGTCAGTCGCAACCTATCGGAAGACCTGTGTGTCATTCACCCAAGAGCTGAGACATATATTATCTGTATCACCATGTTGTTATCTTGTTGTTAATCATGTTTCATTTTGGAAAGGAAATAGAAACTACATCACAAACTTGTTACTTCTGTTCCTTCTTTTAACTTGCATGTAAAACAACACTAGGAATACCAACACTGTTAACAGGAATTTTTAAAAAAGCACTGTGTTAATATCAAAGGCCATGGTGTGTGCTATCGTGGTTGTGGGATGGTGAATACAAAAAAAAACGTCCTTGCTACTAATGAATACAAGTAGCGGGTTTCCTCTCGAAGACTGGATGTCAGAATGACCAAGTCTTTTACATCCAATAGCGGATGATTTATTAATTTTGATATAAAGTTTTGCAGAGGAAACCCATTACATTACTCCATTGGTAGCAAGGGATATGTTATAGTCACCATCGCATACACATGATACACACACCACAACGTTTGATTTACCAGTCGTGGTAGACTGGCTGGAAAGAGAAATACGCCAATGGGACCACCGACGGGGATCGATCGCAGACCGATCATTAAACAGGAAAACGCTTTACCACTGGATTGGATTGGATAACATATTAACGTGTCCATATACAATTAAGATTCAAGTACGTCTCTGTCGGTCACAATCTCTGACTTCGCCAGTGACTGAGTCCGGAACAAAAGGATAGTTTTTTGGGTTGTTGTTGTTTGTTTGGGGAGTTTTGTGTTTTTGTTTTGTTTTTGTTTGAGTTGTGTTTTTGTTTTTGTTTTGTTTTTTGTTTTTGGGGGGGGGGGGGGGTTGGGGGGGGGGGGGGGGGGGGGGGGGGGGGGGGGGGGGGGGGGGGGGGGGGGGGGGGGGGGGTTGGGGGGGGGGGGGGGGGGGGGGGGAAGAGTTGAAAATGGGCAGAATTTTTAAAATCCCTATTAGTGAAAATGTTAATATAATTTAATAAATAAAATAAATGTTAACAAGCCAAAAATAAAAGAATTGACTGCTCGGCCGAATATTTATATAATTTGGAGCATTTTAGGACAGTCCAAAAATAAATACTAGTAAGAGAAACAAGAGAGGATCGGACTATTTAAATAATGTTTCAACAAGAATGTAATTTCGATATAAAATTTTGAATGAAGGGCTAAAAGTCCGATCTAGGTCCTAGGTATTTTAACGTGCTTATATACCACAAAGGGTTCGAACACGCCCATCCTGGGTTTAGCCTCTGACTTCGCCAGTGACTAAGTCCGGGACAAGACAAGTTTGAAGTGGGCAGAATTTGAAATACAAATTTAGAAGTTAGGTCAAATACCTAAAGCCAAACTGGAGACCTGATAACATTCTACTCATGTCTGGAACCAAAACCTTTAATCCAAACATAAACTTTGAGTGCTCGGCCAAAACCTTTTAAGGTGATTTGAACAATTTAGACGGGCTTCTAATATAAATAGGATCGGATTATTTATTTTTAAAAAATAAACAAAATTTTGAACTGTGGCCAAAAGATTTAAAGTCCGACTAAGCCCTTGCTTGGTTGGCGTCTACGGCGACTGATACGGGAAGGTGTAGTGTGGTAGGTGGTCCGTCCACAAGCTAAGGTGCTTCACCGCGTAGACGTAGGCGCTGCCAAAGATGATCTTCGTCATCCTGAGGATCGTCTAAATGTCTATGGACGATAGCAGAATGGCCTGTCTGAAGATCCCCCCGCAGCGTCACGTGATGGCAACTCCAGTCTTCCCGGTATACGCTCGTGTAGAGATGTATCCCAAAGCCGCCGTTGCCGAAGCTGTGTTGTATTAGCTTGAATGTCTCTCTGTAATACCCTGCGATGAGAATGCTCGTGTCCGAAGTGTTGCTTACAAGCAGCCTGGCGTACTGGGGTCTGATCTTGTTGACCTGTAGACTCCACTTCGAACTGGTATCCTCTAACAGCTTGCGTCGCTTGTCGGGTTGAGCACCCACACCAACAGAGTCGATCTAGTGGGCGGGGACCGCAACAGAGTCCGGACTGGTAGCGTTGTCCACGCTAATAACGTGTTCAACACATTCCTTCCTCGTTGCCTTCGTTGGAGATATAGTCCTAGGATGGGGCGGCGGGTGTTGGATCCTCCACTGGCAGTTGGACGTTCCGTGCTGCTTCCGTCTTCGTAGGAGGGACTGCCGCTGGTTGTTTTGGCACCAGTTTTGCCCCCACCTGTACCGCTCCTGGCGGTGATGGGTCTGGCGTCCTAGGGCTGGCGTTGCAGAACGGACCGCCGCTGGTCTTATAATGAAATTTTAATTGATATTGTTGACCAGTTTACATATCTTGGTTTATATTTTAATTATAATGGTAAATTTACACATGCAATTAAACTGATAGCAGACCAAGGACGAAAGGACAGTATGCATAGAAGAGAAGAACTAATGAGTTAATGTTAAATCATAATACTTATTTGTCTCTATTCGATACGTATATAGCAAGTATATTGTATTATTGTTGTGAAATTTAGGTTTTTTATAAGGCAACAAATGTGGAAAGTTTATACGTTGAATTTTGTAAATGTATTCTCAATGTTAAAAGTTCTCCTACCACTATTATGTTATACTTTGAATTAGGTAGATATCCTTTGTCATATTTACGTAAATACCGTACGATAAAATATTGGTTTAAATTGTTAGATACAAAGAATTGTATTTTGCACTCGACCTGAGTTGTACTAAGATCTAAATATAAATCATATACTAATTGGGCAAGACGCATGAAGCAATTGCTGTGTTCACTAAGCTTTTATGAATAATTGTGGTGCAATAAAGAATCTTTAAATGGTAATTTTTATTTGGAACTGCTGAAAGAGAGAATTATGGACCAGTGTAAGCATGATCCCAGTGGCCTTCTAAATACATTTGTCAAGTGCTCTTATCTTTATACATATCTAGTGGAGGAGATTGTGTTTCAAACATATTTAATATAAGTTGTAGAAGCATCACGATGGGTATATGGCTTTTTATGTACCCTCTGTGTGTTCTTTTACCCCGAGCCGACATGTTAAACCATATACCCAAATAATAAAAATAACGCCAGACAATAATTGTTAACAATTTATTAACAGAGCCGTACCACGCGGACGCGAACGAAACCACTTGCCAGTGACGAAAAATAGTTCCATCGATAAACGAGTTTTTAACTTCAAATGTTTGTAATACGAAATTGTATGAAACAGATATTTTTTTTTTTTTAAAAACCCAAAAACAACAACAACAATATACACACTAGTTGAACAGCTGGTCACTGTTTGGGGAGGTATCATTTTTAAAAGATGATATTCACATTTTGGATTGTACAGTTTTTAAAAATTGTGAAGTGGTATAATTTGTCCAACGGCAAACAACCAATGAGATTAAAGAATTTTACATGAAGGCGAGATAATGAAACCTATTCCAGCTTTATATAAAAAGTACATTACAAAGCTGAGATTATCATCACATAGCTTAGCCATTGAAGTTGTTCGCTATCACAGCATAAACCATCTAACAGGTTGTGTGTTTTGTGTAATTTAGGTTAAATTGAGGATGAATTCCATACTATATTATCTTGCCCATTTTTTAATGATTATATATATACTATAGAAACCACACATCTATGCTTAAATTAAAGGGACATTCTTGAGGTTGCTGCATTGTAAGATGTTTCCGACTAATAAAATATTTCTATGATTAAACTTGCATATTAAAGATATTTTCTTGTTTAAGCTGAAACTTAAATATTAGAACGATCAAAAATACGTTTAATATACAGCCACTAATATTTTATGCAGAAAGATATATTTGATATGTAATTACAATCGTCAACAAGTCTCTGTTAGTCGATAACATCTTAAAAAGTGCACCAAACTCAGGGTGGTCCCTTTAATACAGCTGTTATCTACTAATAATGTACATGAATTCTGTAATCTAGGAAAATGCCTGTACACAATGTTAATAAGACGAGAATCAATAGTTGCATAGTTTTGCACAGAGTTCTATTCACATTTTATATTCTGCTTATTTGTATTTTAAAGTGATACCTTCCGTTATGCCATTATTATACAATTGCATGTATAATTTCTGTGTGAAACTGATGAGCTGTAAAAGCTTAAAGGCAATAAAGAATTGAATCGAGTCGTAAACATTAGTCCCCGCCCCCCCCCCCCCCCCCCCCCCCGTGCCGCCCCTGGCGCGCGTCTCCTTCACGGCCTCTTCTTGATTATCCTAGCTGGCTGCCTTATTAATCTCGAGCATTACGAAAGCGGTCTGAATCATAGCGAGGTTGGAGTCGGAATGTTAATGTGTTACCACTGGCATACGTCAAAGGGAAATAAGCAGAGCTCCCAAAGAGAATAAGATCTATAGGTTGTACTATACCAAATAAAATCCCATAGGCGACCGCGTTATCGTTTGTGCTTAAAAACACTATATGCAATGTATCAACCAAACTATTACCCATATATATCAGCGCTACAACCCCAAACTCAAAGTATTAACTAAATTAAATGGTACCTTTCGTGGCTCATTTTCGGTATAACCAGATGTTTTTACAACACCCATAGTTTCGCACAAAATTTGAGTACGTTTCTTACAGGTACCCCATACTTGACACTGTGGTACTAGATGAAATAAAACTGCATACATGTTTAGCACAGATGAAACCAAAACACTCACATTTATAACCAGTCACAGGTGTTAACTTCTCTATCAAAAGTTCGGTGCACCTCGAACTTTGACCCAGCCGGAAATTATTTCGTTTAGTGTTACTTATAGGGGTGTTCAGGGGCATGTTCCCCACAACATTTTGGGCAAAAAAGATGTCCAAAAACATGCTTTCAGGACAGTTTAAGGTTGTATATTTTGAATGATGGATTTTTTTTAAAAGAAAAAAAAGTCATTACAAAGGGCACCTCAAATGGGTAGGCGGGTGGGGGTCACAGGACCCCTGTGATTCTTTCTGGGTTCGCTAATGACTAGTTCAAATATTTTACTGGAATATACTGGCCAGATGAAGCGTTTCATAACGACGAGCATTGTCATATTTAGAGGCGGGACGTGGCCCAGCCCTAAAGCGCTCGCTTGATGCGCAATCGGTTTGGGAACCATTCCCGTCGGTGGGCCCACTGAGATAATTCTTATCCAGCCAGTGCACCACAACTGGTATATCAAAGGCCGTGGTATGTGCTATCATGTCTATGGAATGGTGCATATAAAAGATCACTTGCTACTAACGAAAACATGTGGCTGGTTTCCTCTTAAGACTATGACTAGATACTTGACATCAAATAGCAGATGATTAATAAATCACTGTGCTTTAGTTGTGTCGTTAAACAAAACAAATGTTTTCTGTCGTATTTATGACCAATGACAGGACAGTTAATATTAATTGTACTAGCTTGAGTCACATGTAGCCCTCCCCTTATTGATATGTAGTTGGGGATGACTAGAGAGGACTGTGTGTGATAATGCATCAATCTTCGACGATCAAATGATAGCCAGCTACTGTGGTAAAATACACATTTGTTCCTAAATCTGATGCCACGAAGCTTCAGTTTGATTATTCTTGCGTTCAGTCATAACATTAAACGTACATGTTGTTAACCAGTACCAATACTACACGAGAAATCCGACGCTGTACTGTATTGTGGTGACTTGGTAACAAAATGTGTGCCAACGTGACACGTTGGTAATGGTTAACAACATGCAATTGCAATGTCATGGTTGGACTCAATGGTATCAGATTTAGACAAGAATAGTGTATTTTAGACACAGTAGCCACTACCATTTAGTCGTCGACCACGGCCGAAGTATATTACACACAGTCCTCTTATGTTGAATGAAACGTTGGGCGCACTTCGACCTTTAACATGCTCAGATACTATTCGGTGTTAGCTTATTGTTTTTACTAGAAAGTATTAACATTGCGACCAATGCTATGTGATTTGATGTATGCAGCAGGGGTCGAAATACGGCCGTCCCGACCGATTTTTGCCGGTCAACATCACCAACGGCCGGAACATTATTTTGCCCGTCAGACCTTCGGACCGTCAATTATATAAGGTTGATATTAACTTTTTAGTTTGAATCAATGATCTTTGGTCCGGACTGTTTTGAATCGGGCCGGCAAAGCTTGTACTTTACCGACCGAATATCTGGCAGAAATATCAGCCAGTTTCAACCACTGTGCAATCTTTACATTTAGGCGAGTTCATTAAGAGCCATTGTTTCCGTGATTACAGATCAGAAGAAATATTGTATTTCAGTGGTAGCTTAGTCTGGAAACAAACCGACAAACAATTCAGATATATATTTTTTTTTTTTTTTTTAATTTTTTTTATTGTCCCCAGAATATAAAATGGCACTGTCAGGGTTGGGGTGCCCTGAGCTCACTGTCTCACAATATTTTTTAAATTTCATATGGTATAAACAGTTTTATATACATACATATAAATGGCAAAATATATACACCTATATAGATATAATCCACACACTTTATGTATATTGTTGTTGTTGGGGTTGGGGTTTTTTTGGTTTGTTTGTTGTTGTGTTGTTGTTAGTTGTGGGGTTTTTTTGGGGGGAGGTGGGGGTTTAATTAAAATATTCCTTCCATTACACACACGCACACATATATAGACATTAAGATGAAAAAGGTATATTTATTTCTTTTTTTCTTCTTATTTTCTACTTTTTTTTTAAATCAATAACTGTTTATTTTTTCTTGACCATTCCCTTGTTGACAAATATCAACCCATGCAAAGGGAGAAGACATGGGTTGTTACAGTAATTTTATATATAATTTACACACACACAATGTAGTTACTACTTTATATGCAGACTTAATTAAAATAATATATTCACAAGGACCTGGATTTTAACAAGTATATAGAGTAAATGAAAGTATATAATGATATATGAAAAGTAGAGAGAGAGAGAGAGAGAGAGAGAGTCAGAGACATGGAGGACCACACAGATTTTTAGAGAGAGAGAGACTAGATGGGACTCTTTCGAGAGCAGGAGGGAGAGGAGGATAGAGAGAGAGAGAGAGAGAGAGAGAGAGAGAGAGAGAGAGAGAGAGAGAGAGAGAGAGAGAGAGAGAGAGAGAGAGAGAGAGAGAGAGAGAGAGAGAGAGAGAGAGAGAGAGAGAGAGAGAGAGAGAGAGGGGGGGGGAACAAATATGCACACACATAAACACACACGCACGTGTTTTGATTATGTACATATTTATCATTATTTATAACAACATTTCAGTGGTCTGTAAAAAGAAGTAGGATATACAATAGGCATACAGATATGAAGGTGTTTTACTTTACATCAATTTTACGTGACGTGTTGGGGCGATGAAAACAAATGAATGAACAAAAGTAACTTTAAGATTATATATCAAATAGAGAATGGTACATTGCCCACTTGGTAACGAATTTATTAAAGCAGTTTTTACTGTAGTGAATATGTTTCTCAATCAGGTATCTTTGTTTAACTTCGTTTTGGAAATGAGTAATGTTTAACTGTACATTTTGCACTTTGCATTTATATATAAAATACTTAGCTAACAGTAATAATAAATCAAAAATATTATCTGTTTTAGTATTACTTTTACATCCAAATATAACAAGTTCAAATGATAAATTTAGGTTAAATATATGATTACAAGATTTTAATAACCAATTAAAAAAATTGTTCCAAAAAAGCTGAACAACTTTACATTCCCAAAATAGATGTTCTATAGATTCTCGCATTTCATGACAAAAAGTACACATTTCACTGTCAATAAGTTTTAGTTTATAAGCAAACGTGTTGGTAGTCAGTATCCTGTGTAAAATTCTATATTGGAACCATCTTAATTTTATTTCTTGAGTGGTTATAAATGGCTTTAAATAGATAAAAGACCAGTTTAGGTTGGAAGTGAAATGAAGTTGCCATTTTAGTATGGCAATATTTGGAACTTTCGACAACGTTAATGTATAATAATATAATGTGAGCCGTTTCTAATAGAGCAAAGTGTCCGTTGAACCGGAGAATCGTCCAAGGAGATATTTGTTTCAACTTTTTTAATATTTGTTTTCCTAAAATATGACTTAACGGAATTAACGACGTTATTGTATTCTAGAAAAGAAACATCTAACTCGTATATATCATTAAATTCATTTAAAGTCAAAAAATCTCCTCGCTCATTAACAAGATCGCAAATCTGAGAAATGCCTTGCTCAAGCCATTTCTTTTTCAAAAAGGTTTTCCTATCAATTCTTATTTGGGAATTATAAAAAATTGGTTCAGATAAGAAATATTCAAAGGATGTTACTTTTATTGCTGTCGAGAAGTCGTAAAAAGCCTGAATACAGTCCTTCCAAAACAGGTTATTTACATTTTTGAAACATTTTGAGGGGAAGTCGTTACCAAATACAGAAATATTACAAAATTTAGGAAAACAAGCAAATATAATAGGTTTCCATTTTGAATCTTTCGTTTCCAATTTTCGAATCCAGGTAATCTTTAAAGCCTTGATATAATTAAATATATCTAACATACCGAGGCCTCCTTCTTTAACAGGTTTACATACAGTTATTCTTTTTATCCTATCTGGTTTTTGGTTCCATACAAACCTGAATAATATTTTGTTTAATTCACACTGAAACGACTTAGTGGGGTTTGGTAAAGCTAAGAGTAAATAGTTGAGTTTAGATATTAATAAGGCTTTTATTATAGCTATTCTGCCAAGTGGTGTTACAAATCTTCTCATCCATCTATTTCTAATCTGTTTAAATTTCAAACAGTTTAGAGTTGTAATTAAGTTTAGTTATTTCAGAAATATCAGTACTAAAGATAATTCCAAGTGCTTTAAAAGTTGGAGGATTCCATTTTAGATTTAAATGTTTTAAATATCTTACTGAACTATTCTTTTGGGAACCAATCCAAATAACTTCAGATTTATCATAATTTATTTTTAGTCCTGATAAATCCGCAAATCTATTTAAAGTTGCTATAGTTTCTTCAAAAGATGTTCTGCTACCATTAAGTATAACATCTTTATCATCAGCGTATTGTGAAATAAGATATTCTTTGCTGTTTATTGAAATGCCTTTAATATTCTTATTTTTACGAATAAGCTCTGCAAGAATTTCTACACAGAGGAGGAATATATACGGAGATAATGGGTCTCCTTGCCTGCATCCTCTGTAAATGTTAAAGGATGATGATACATTTCCGTTGACTATAACACTGGATTTAATATTTTTATAGAACACAAACATCCATCGTTTAATATCTTCTCCAAATCCAAAGAAATCAAGAGTTTTATGTAAAAATGCCTTTTCAAAATCTACTCTTAGAAACATTCCTGGAATATTTTGGGATTCAGTACAATACAAAATATCATGCAGGATCCTTATATTGTCACCGGTGTATGTAAGTTTGATCTTCACTTATGATAATATGGAATACCCCTTTTAGTCTTTCTGATATGCAGGCTGATACTAATTTATAAACAATATTTAAGAGTACAATGGGACGTCAGTTAGTTAGAAAACGTTTGGGTTTATCGCCTTTGGGTATGCAGGTAATTATTCCAAGTTTCTGTGTTATAGATAATTCACCATTAATAAAAGCATAATTCACAGATCTAAGAACAAAATAACCAATATCTTTCCCAAATGTTTGTTTTTTTAATTTGGCAGAGAAACCGTCAGACCCTGGACTTTTATTGTTCTTTGTACGTTTTAAAGCATTTGATAATTCTTCATATGTCAATAAACCCTCTAAAGAGTCTGCTTGTTCTCTGTTAAGTTTATTTATATCTTGACCTAAAAATAAGTCATGTAGGTCACTATCAGCTATCGTATCTTCTTTTGAAGAATAGAGGTTTTCATAAAAGTCTTTTGTCTCATGCATAAGTTCATTTTTATTTGTAACGATAGAACCATCATTTTTCTCAATTTGAGTTATAGACTTGCTAATAAAGTTCCTATTTTGTAAGTTACAGAAATAGTTAGAAATTCGTTCACCTTCATCTATCCATTTGGCTCTAGATCTGATGTAGACACCCTCCATTTGCTTTTCACGCAGGCTTTCTAAGTCTTTTCTTTTTGTCTGTATAATTTCAAAATCTAATTGTTCTCTATTTTCTAACATCGCTATTTCTTCAATCAGCTGTTTTTCTAGTTTACAGTTTTCTTTTTTCCAAATACGATGAGTATGAAATTGTCTTTCCTCTAATTTCCATAAATAATACTTCTAGGAATAATTGATCATTAATTGTAAAATTTATTTCAGATAGGGGTATATCATCAGTAGTATCCAAGTTATAGACAGACACGGCATATTGTTTCTTAACATCAGAAATAACTTTTTTTATTATTGATATATAAGATTTATTTTTTAATAGTGAATAATTAAATTTCCAATAGGTGTTGTGCCTTTCATTTTCACTGAATTCGAGATTTAGACTTATAATAGAATGATCAGTTCTATATCCACAATGTATATTGGAGATAAGGACATAAGAATACAACATTTCTGATATTAGAAAACAATCTAATCGAGCTTGTTTTATTGGGTTATTCTTCCTCCATGTGTAATTACGTAGTTCGGGATTATGATCTCTCCAGATGTCCACAAGATCTAATTCACCTATTATATCTAACACTTCATCGCGAGCTTTTGGATTGTTTACATTTATGTAGTTATGCGTATCAATCTGTGGGTTTAGAACAAGATTCCAATCTCCACCAAAAATATAATATTTATTTTTAAGAGCTTTTACTTCTTGTAGAACTTGCTTCTAAAAGTTAGGACTGTCTGAATTTGGTCCATATAGGTTTACTAATGTTATACGTATATTGTAAATAGTTATATCCACAATAAGTAAATTTCCGCCGTCTCCTCTAACTACTTTATGTATTTTGTATTCAAAATTGTTATTTATTAGTATAGCAACGCCACGAGATTGGCTGTTATTAGAATTAAAAATGCATTCGTATCCCCACTCCGCGCGTATAAGAAGTTCCTTTTCTTGTAGGAAATAAACCGAATAACATTTTGACTTAAAAAAATTAAACACATCTGTCCTTTTCTTTACATCAGCCAAACCCCAGCAGTTCACCGAATAACATATAAATCCTCTATCCATTTTCAAATATGAATATAAAGTATAGTAATATATATAGGAGATGCACATTAATTAAATATACTATTCCGTATACATTACACAGACCACTGACCAGGAATATATAAACAATTGCCTCACAATACAATTGCCTACGCATACATTCACACGCCATACAGATATAGATTACAAATACATAAGCATGTATATAAAATAAAAACAACCCTACACGGTCAGAGGGAAACGTTGCAATGTCTATTTTGCCCTTACCCCACTTTTGTTATAATTTATATTAAATGAAGAATAATGAAATAAAAGAGAGAAATAATAGTAGCAGTAGTAAATTTAGTGGTATTGATAACAGTAGAAAGTATTACTAAGCCAGGCTAAACACAACCAACTTAAAGTACCGTAATATACACTGAGACCAACATAAGCATAAATAATACACACGGTGACATACTTTAGCAGTAGATCCAACATACACACATACACATAAGGACACACACATACATACATACACACACTCACAGAGACGCACACCCATACACACACACATATCAGACAAAGCATAAAGATTATGTACCAACATTTATCTTAACACACACACACACACAAACAAAAAAAATAATAATAATAATTAAAAAACCCCGCACATAAACAAAATATTGATAGGAAAAGCTAGTCTCGCTACGTGCAATAATACCCTTAAAAGAAAACAAAAGGTTTTGGGTATTATTCCATAAAGGAGCTGTCCGTTTCCAGAACGAAAAATAAACTTTTACTGAATAAGCTGTCTCTCTGTCTATGTACATGATATATAATGACACGCGAAAACACGTAATCCAAGTATTGATGGAACAAGCAGTCTCCCTACGTGCAACAATACCCGTAAGCGAAATCGAAAAGAATTGGGTATTATTCCACAAAGGAACTGTCTGTATTGTAATAATTTTCTTATTGAAAATGAACACAAACGCACTCGGACACACACACATTTAACAATTTACACATAAAGACATATACACCTGCATCCTCACATATACACATCTCCACGCATACATACCATAGACGCTTACATGTACGTCATGCGCATACACACCCCTATATATACAGCTACATATATATATAGAGAGAGACACACACATAGACACATATATACAAACATTGCTTTAGCAATTCAACTATTCAGCTTAACGTCAAGATATATATGCACACGTATTTACCACTGACAAAAATAAATATATAGAACACGCAAAAAAACAAAACAAACAAACACCTCGAACATTGTCTTTATAAATTATTCGTTATACAGTATGCACATACGCGCACACCAAAAACACAACATACACGCACGCACGCACGCACGCGCACACGCACACACACACACACACACACACACACACACACACACACATATATATATATATATATATATATATATACACACACACACATATCCGTCTTTACATTTGCTTTGCAGTTGAAGTTAGCATCAGAATATATATAGATATAAAAATATGCCAGTCTTGAGAAGAATGAGGTTATTTCTTATGTATTTGGTTGTCACGGGGATTCTATAATACCCGTAACTGAATAAAACACGATTGTCCAAATATATCTCCTAACTGTATATCTATTAGATCTCTCTGTAACAGGCAGTTATACCCGCTGTGGCTCGTCTCTAGGTATGATCAGAGATACGATCTTATATAAAGTATATATTATTATAGCACGTTTAGTTCACTAGAAAACACAACAAAAACACAATACACTTTGGAATCTGTATTAACCTACGCTGACAAATGTACAGCCGCAGTAGTTAATTAATAACAACAATAATAACAACCAAGAACTGATCACTTAATTAGTTAATCTCTAGGTGTCTACTTTACACAATATGCTAATCACTTCACCGTGACACAACACCCACACGTGTGATAATAGAGAAACGCTTCCAGGGGAACTTAATTAATAAAGGAATTACACCTCTATTCCTAACTGGTTAATTTTTAATTAATCCTAACTACTCATTCAGTAACCTTGTAACACATAATTAATACTGGTACCTATCACAATAAAGACAATAACCTACAGTTTACCTAGGTCTTCTAGGATGACTGGCTAAGCTTTATATTGCCAAATACTCGTATAAATATAGAACAGTAAGACTACGATTTACTTCGTCAGATGACCGAAAACACTGTCTAAAGAATATTGGTATAATACAGTATTAAAATATTTAAAGTCACATCAATCACATCAAGGTTATACAACAGAGCAGAAATAATATATTTACTAAAGTCCAAACGGACTAACGTTCCCTGAGGGCCGTACTTTTTGCTTCTGCTGATAACTCTAAAACACTAGCTATTTATTATAAATCGAATATCGCCTGGGGGTACATCGCGGCACCGAATCTTATCATGTGAGTTTCCACCACGACCAGAGTCGGTATATTTTTCTCTGATCGTCAGACTGGCTGTCGCCATTCCGCAAGCAATCCCCTGGCCATAAACAGCACTACCGGAGATATTACGTAACTACTAGCCACATGGCCTCCACACCTGCTCTGGGTGTGTATTAGGCGTACAGCTCGACGACCGTCGCGCAAAGGTATTACGTAACAAGTTGCCCAACTGGCTAAGTGCATTTGGAACTGCACACGGTCCTCTAAAACAATTAATATCGCCACAGGTGAAAACAAATTAAGAGCATGTACCGTCACATTGGTAAAGAGTCATCCTTGTTAATAATGCGTTTCGTTTGATCTTCTGATTTCAGTTTCGCAAAAATTACTCCATCTTTTGTCCATGCTGCTTCCACGTTATCGTGTGATTTTACTTTTAATAATGTTGAGTAGTTCTCCTTTGTTAAATCTTCACTCAGACCGATCCCGCTACCTTTAAGTTTTCTACGATTTTGAAGTGCCTGTGTTTTGTGTATCCGTTTTACGAACTTGGCAATTATAGGTCTGCATCGCGAATGATCGAAGGGCCCCAATCTGTGTGAAATGCTGATATCAGCTTCAGTGACGGTCATACTAATTTGGTTCAAAACCTTTACTGTTTTTTTCCGTAGTTTCCTTCACCGTTTCGTGTTTATTTTCATCACGTACTCCGAACAGTCTGATGCTATCTTTACGGGTGTGCTGCTCCAAGTTGTTTGTTCGCATCAACGCAATACCTGCAGACACACTCGCGCTTTTAACATCTTCTCTCATTTCGGCATTATCTTTCTTCAGACGGGTGTTTTCTTTTTTTAGATTATCATTTTCTATTTCAATTTGCAGAATTCTGGAATCAAGTTTATCTAACTGTTCATTGAATTTTTGGGATATTTCATTTTTCATTTGATCCAGACTAGCTTTCAAGTCATCTTTTGTTATGGTATTGTCTAATTTTAAACTCAATTCTGTTTGTTTAGCACTAATTTCTTTTAGCTCTTTAAGTATGGTTTCCATGATATGATCTTTGTCAGAAATTGCACCACTTGACTTTGAAAGATTATCAGCATTCACAGATTTGACTTTTTTTGCAGTAGGTTTAGATTTTGATGTATTATTTGTACTTGCCATTGGCGACGAATCAGAGTTAGATTCGCTACTGAGCATCCGTTTTTTTTTTTTTTTTTGTCGCTCCACTCATATTAAAAGGCACTTGGTATGTAACACATAATTAGTTTTGGTCAGTTGTGATCACACGCGAAGTTCATGTTTAGTGAGTCTGTACTCTACTGCGACGTTTGTTACATGTCATACAAACAGTTTCGGGGTGCTGGGCTTCGTTGTTACGCAACACTTAACACATTGTTTATGGTGTTGCCACACAGACAATACAACAAGTTTTAAAAAGTCATCACATGTAACATATTGAGGTAAATTATATCATTCTCACCAGACAGACACGGATCAGACGATTATATAGGTTCAAAAATCTTCTTCAGATCTCCTTTTGTATTGCAGAAACACCTTGTTTTTGCGGGAGCCGATTTGTCCACGACTTCTTCCTCACTATGACCTCTGACCTCTATGTATATTTACATATTGATGTACATCCACATACACATACATATTCAGACTCATACATCTATCCACACCTACATACATACATACATTAATATATACGCATACAACATTGCATTATAAAACCCCCACAAAGTCATACAGCATTATAATTGGGTTGTATATCTAGCATGTATATGACAATCGAAATACAAACACACAAAAAACAAACAAAATATTACTATAAAATTCTGTCCAATTATTGCCTGGCTAAATACTACATAAATTATGATGCATAGCCCATTTTGTTTGGAATTCATGGTGTAAACCTTTACTGTGATGAATGTTTCGTTCAATTATATATCTTGATTTTAGAACATATTTGAAATGTTTAATATTTGGTAATGTATCCGTTACTTTACATTTGTAAATAAAGAACTTTGAAAGTAATAAAAAGAGATCAAAAATATCATCTGTTATTGTTTTATTATTTTCACCAAGAAGAATCAATTCGGCATCAAGAGACAAGTTATAACTGTGTGGACAGTTATCGTGTATCAGCTGGACAAAAGCATTCCAAAATGTTTTGACTGGAATACACTCCCAAAAGAGATGAACTATAGTTTCTGGAGTGCCTTTACACAATGTACAACGATTATTATCAGTGTTGTTGATTTTTAATAAAAACAGATTAGTTGTGATAATTCTATGTAGTAACCTGCACTGAAACCATCTTAACTTTGTATCTGGGGTTGTCTTAAACGGCTTTGAATATATTTTTGTCCAGTTGATATCGGAATGAAATAATTCTTCCCATTTTGATTCAGCCTTTATAATGTTATTCAAATAGTCCTTTGACAGTACAGATAATGTCTTCAAACGATTAATACCTTTAACAAAATAAAAATACACCCGTATAAAATTTAATGCACGAAACAAAACAAGGTTAATTCATAGTTTTTTTCATGGACGCCGTCGAAGTAAAAATAATTATTACACTTCTATAAACCTCAGAAATTACGTCATTACGCCAGCAGGGACGTCACTGCGTAACCTGCCCTAGGTTTCTTATGTGGCACTGGGGTGGGACAAGGGCAAATGTTATTGGTTGGGTTATTTTTGTTTTTTCCTTTTGATACGTACAGTATGACTGTCAGTTTGAGAGTGTCCGCCATTGAACTTTGCTTCCTTTTATACCCTAGCCGGTGGGACACGGCCAAGGGATTAACCAATCAGAACGCTCCTAGCGTTGGGCAGCTGTAATGGTTTTTGTAGCTAAAATGGCGTCACACAAGGGTGCGGGAACAGAATCGGAAGGCCAACTGAAGATATTAACAACATCTGAAAGGGGTAGGAAACGTGAAAGCTATCGTTGATACAGGTAATTCGTAACACCCATGTTTGTTTGGCAGTGAAGATTCGAATAATTATGTACGATAACATTAATCGCGGTGTCCCACTGGTACAATTTCGATGACGGGTCACACTTACTCGGACCTAAAAGCGGAAAATTAACGTGGGACCCTGCATTTTTGAGGTGGGACAAAAGTGTATGTAGCAATTAACAACTGTACACTTTATAGAATTATCATTAATTTGCACATAGATAATGGCATTAAAATAATACTCAGTAAAATTATTCGGTGAACGATTAGGTATAAACACCGACAAAACAATGACACAATTTTTACACTAATAGTTGTAATCACTGCTAAAACTGGCTGTAATTAATTCCAGTGTATAAACTGGGATAATAAATTATAGCTTTGCAAACATTATAAATATATCTAATAATATTAAACTGAACATTTATTGAAATAAACAATATTTTCGTTTTAACTTGTAAGAGCGTAACTTTGAACCCGACTATTGACGTCATTTTTGTAAATGACGTCATATGTTTCCCAGTTAAAGTGGCAATGTCGGATTTTGTAATTGATGTTTTGCCGTGAAAGCAACATTTCACCTATCTGGTTTTGTGAAAGGAATGTGTGCAAAGCTTTACAATAATATAAGTATTAATGTCTACTATTCATTAAACCTCATAAACATGCCCAGTGACTAAAATAACAATTAAAAGTCCCTGTTGCTAAATATACAGTTTCATAACTCCTGTGTTTTCTAATCTTGTGACTAGAAAGTAAAGTGATTAGTACCCATACATTACTCTCACTGATCACTAAGCTGCACATTTAATTAATGAATGAAATAATTCTTCCCATTTTGATTCAGCCGTTATAATGTTATTCAAATAGTCCTTTGACAGTACAGATAATGTCTTCAAACGATTAATACGTTTAACAAAATAAAAATACACCCGTATAAAATTTAATGCACGAAACAAAACAAGGTTAATTCATAGTTTGATTCATGGACGACGTCGAAGTAAAAATAATTATTACACTTCTATAAACCTCAGAAATTACGTCATTACGCCAGCAGGGACGTCATTGCGTAACCTGCACTACGTTTCTTAACGCGGGCGTTCGCGAAACGTTTTGTTGTTAGCTTTTAGAACAGGATTGTTCGGCGCGAGCAAACCGAAGTCTTTGAAAAAATGGCTGCCAAACTTTTCTTGTTTACCCTTTCACACAAAATTTATAAAAATTATTTAAATATCCTCTCTCGTGTGTGTGTGTGTGTGTGTGCGTGTGTGTGTGTTTTGTTTTGTTTTGTATGTATGTATGTATGTATGTATCTATGTATGTATGTATGTATGTATGTACATTGTATGTATATGAATTAATAGCCATAAGATCCAACAGCGGATCCAGGATTTGTAAATGGGATCATATGAATGGGAATATGTTACCATGTATTATGGAGGCCTACCCGCATCACCAGATGTGAAATGAGTTATACATCTATCAGTGTGTGAATATATGTTGGGGTGGGGGTGGGGGATGGGGGTGGGGTTGGTGAACCCACCCCCTGATACGTCTGATTCTAATTAATATTAATATATTTGTGTATGCGGAATTCACATTATATTCTGATTTCAGGAACGATCTTTATACTGTATTGTAATACTATGTCTGCTGATAAAAATTGCTTAAGGCTTAATAGCTAATTATGTGGCAAAATATTGCTACAATAGACTGGATGTTACAACTAAACGTTACGTTTGGAGTTTAATCATTCCCATTACTTTGGAAGCATGATGGGTATGAGTGTCATATCAATAATCGTTATAATTGTGTATAAATATACATAATACAAAATAAGAAAATATACAACAACAAGACACAGTAAAATATCCCAAGTGCCTTCACTTATTCTTAATATATTTAGGGGCAATAAAATATCATTAATCTAAAAGATACCTATAAATTGATAATTATATAGGCATTTCACCCATTTATATGAAATGAGTGAACAGTTATGGTATCTGACGAGCAAAAGCGAGTCAGATAACAACACTGTTCACGAGTTTAATAAAAATGGTATGACAGGCAAATTTGTTTAGTATTTTATTTATTTCAAACCAACTGCAAACAAGTCGCAACGCAAATGTAAGCAGATGTCGAGACCTACTCAACGTTATGTTTCTACGAATTAGGTCAGAAAGTGATCTACGTCATGCTCACGTCACGAAAATATTAAACTAGTTAGGTATTGAGTGATTGTTATGACATGAGCAATATCTTACACTGGTGTGTAATATTTTGTTTTACATAACTATAGTACATATATAATAATTAATATTAATATTATTAGTGGTAGTAGCAATAACAGTATTTTAATATTTGTTAATGTTTTATTACTTTTACAGCTTGTTGTAAAATGTTGTCAAACATTTCTAAACCTAACTTTTCTATAGTAAAAAACGGTTTATTTATTTATTTTTGTTTGCTTTTTCTGGGATTTGTTTTTTTTAACAAATAAACTAGTTTTATTGTCATTGTCAAATGTTTGCATCATTTGAATGTCGAATAATGGCTGACTGGAATTAAAGCTGCATATACCGTTTACAAAAACATGTTGTATTAAGCTTAAGATTATGTGCTAAACTGATTATTACCCTCATGTCTTTCGGTATCGTCAATATTTTATTAATAAAAACCATGTATAATACAATTTTTATTCCCAATATTTGTTACTGACGATAAAACGCACTATTTACACACACACACACACACACACACACACACGCGCGCGCGCGCGCGCACACCACAGACACACGGGTGTGTGTGTGTGTGCGTGTGTGCGCGTGTGTGTGAGTGTGTGAATTACTGCTTAGTATAATACAATTTGTATTCCCAATATTTGTTACTGACGATAAAACGCACTATTTACACACACACACACACACACACACACGTGTGTGTGTGTGTGTGTGTGTGTGTGTGTGTGTTAATCACTGCTTAGTCTTACCGAATAGCAGAACGGATTGTTTTAATATTATATTCCCACAATCATAACGGAGAGATAAAGCAATAAACTTACCAAGGCAATCAATAATAAAACATTCCCACATAACGACCTCACATGACGCACCCTCTACAATAAAGGCTTTGCATCCTCAAGATAAACATTGATTGATTCATGCATTCGTTCGTTTTGATCTACGGTAAATAAAATATGTATCTTTAGCCATGTTCCACAGACAATATGTTAAGTCTCAACCACGTTTTCGAATCTCTTATATCAATATCATACTAGCAATCCCCACAATGTTGAAGAGAAAACATATTAATTTGTACTTATCAATGTTTCTACGCACATGATCAAAAGTCAAAATGTGTTTTCCTTTATACAAGATTTTTTTTTTTTTAAATCTTTAAATTGTATTAATGCACTTTTATTTTGAAAAAAGGCTTCTACTTAGTAGAGTTGGTTTAATGTGTGTGTGGTTAACATGTATTTTTTCAAAATGATAGCCATTATCACACAACGAAGTGCGTATTGTTTCATCTAAAACTATATACATGTTTTTTGGTTCATGCTGGGTAAGTACTGGATACATGGGAATATACATTAGATACAATGGCGAAAAATAAATGTTGACATATTAAAAATATGGGCATGGCAAACAGCGCTCATTTTCAAAATGGCAATCATTCTCAACCAATATATTGCTTATTGCTAATCATTTTAAGTAATATTGTAATGACCCTTGGGTGACCCTTCAGTTCAAGTACCGTTGTACTCAAACTCGATAACAACTCCAGAGTAAAATTCATTCAAAGTTTATTAATAAACAAAACAAGTTAATTGATACATTGAATCCATCATGGTGACATGCAAGGTACTTTAATAAGTTTTGAGAACTAATAGGACTGTAGTGAAGGATGACTTGAAATAGTAAAGAAGCACAAGTGAATTACTAATAGCTGATGGCCTGAATAATTCTAAGCTAATAAGTAATAATTATTACTAGCTGCAAATCTATAAAATGTCACTAAAATAATAATAATATTATTATTATAGAAAAAAATATTTTTCTATTTAAAAATGTGTAATGTAAATTATTATATTTCCAAGAAATAAATAGTAGTTTATTTATTTAATATTTAGAATTGTTAGTTAGCCAAATATATTTTTAAATATGATGTAAGGCACTGGGGTGGGACAAGGGCAAATTTTATTGGTTGGGTTATTTCAGTTTTTTCCTTTTGATACGTACAGTATGACTGTCAGTTTGAGAGTGTCCGCCATTGAACTTTGCTTCCTTTTATACCCTAGCCGGTGGGACACGGCCAAGGGATTAATCAATCAGAACGCTCCTAGCGTTGGGCATCTGTAATGGTTTGTGTAGCTAAAATGGCGTGACACAAGGGTGCGGGAACAGAATCGGAAGGCCAGCTGAAGATATTAACAACATCTGAAAGGGGTAGGAAACGTGAAAGCTATCGTTGATACAGGTCATTCGTAACACCCATGTTTGTTTGGCAGTGAAGATTCTAATAATTATGTACGATAACATTAATCGCGGTGTCCCACCGGTACAATTTCGATGACGGGTCACACTTACTCGGACTAAAAGTGGAAAATTAACGTGGGACCCTGTATTTTTGAGGTGGGACAAAAGAGTATGTAGCAATTAACAACTGTACACTTTATAGAATTATCATTAATTTGCACATAGATAATGGCATTAAAATAATACTCAGTAAAATTATTCGGTGAACGATTAGGTATAAACACCGACAAAACAATGACACAATTTTTACACTAATAGTTGTAATCACAGCTAAAACTGGCTGTAATTAATTCCAGTTTATAAACTGGGATAATACATTATAGCTTTGCAAACATTACAAATATATCTAATAATATTAAACTGAACATTTATTGAAATAAACAATATTTTCGTTTTAACTTGTAAGAGCGTAACTTTGAACCCGACTACTGACGTCATTTTTGTAAATGACGTCATATGTTTCCCAGTTAAAGTGGCAATGTCGGATTTTGTAATTGATGTTTTGCCGTGAAAGCAACATTTCACCTATCTGGTTTTGTGAAAGGAATGTGTGCAAAGCTTTACAATAATATAAGTATTAATGTCTACTATTCATTAAACCTCATAAACATGCCCAGTGACTAAAATAACAATTAAAAGTCCCTGTTGCTAAACATACAGTTTCATAACTCCTGTGTTTTCTAATCTTGTGATTAGAAAGTAAAGTGATTAGTACCCATACATTACTCTCATTGATCACTAAGCTGCAAATTTAATTAATTAAATGGACAATCAAGGAGTGGCCATTACACCACCCCCCACTAAAACAGAGATCCGCTGGATCTAAAAACAACCCAAACCTTTAAGCAAACTTGAGAAGATTATTTAAGCCATAGTGTTTTTCCTAGCTTGTTTTACCATGAATGGGCACCATAATCCAACACCATCTAGCTTTATCAGTGTCATGTTGCTATAAGATTAAACAAGCCTTTTCCAATAATTTATCCTAAAAATGCCCTGTAAACACTAAAAAAAAAAATATATATATATTATACCTGTCATATATAATGACATTCATTTATTAAAAGAATTACATTGATTACACCCCCCTCCCCTAAATAATGGTGAAAATGCCCCAAAATTGTTTAATATACCATATCTTGCCAAATTTTCAGGAAAAACACTATGTGTAGTTACATTAGTATTGTCATGATTATAAGTCATTCGTCAAGTCTCAGTCTATGTCTAGTTAGTTTCTAGTCTCAGTCCAACTCCGGCCCTGTCGATGGTGTCAATCAGGTTGTCTACATCTTTGTTTCGGACTTGTCTGGCGTGCATCCATGTCTTAACTACCTCCTTGTCGTAGGAGGAGGCAGACCTCCCAGTGGCAATAGATGACAGCACCTTGTAGTTGTAAACCCTGGCTTTGCTGATGTACGTTGTCTCCTCGTCTTCCGCAATCTGTTGAGGGTGAGTGCCAGGTAATGCCAACATGTTGTAGATGTCTCTTAAGTCATGTCGACTGAGGGATGGAATCCGTGATATTCTGGCGTGTTCTAAAAACATAGCAGCAAACTCCCATTGAAGAAGTCGTCTGTCTGGCGACAAATTCTCCCAGTTGCTGGGGGGCCAGTTAAGTGCAGTATCCCCAACTCGCAGTTTGACCGGTTGGTCCCCCCAGTCCCTCCTGGCCGGTGGTAACAGTGGCATGCATCCATAGCTCAGAATAACCTTCGCATCCTTCATAAGTGTGGTATCATTTTCTCCGGGTACCTGCACGGAGTGGCTGTCGTTTGGAGTCTGGCGTTTCAGTGTCTTGCTTAGTCGTGAATGGCAGACATTTAGACGGCAGTGCTGCACGGCTGGCTGACGATCCGCGGTGCGACCTCGAGGAACCACCTGCTCTGTTATCCACAGACATCTTGGGGATTTTCAACCGATGTTCTGATGGCGACCTGGATCTCTTAACAGCAAAGGATTCTTGTTGATCGGCTGTCTCCCTGAAGAGGAACTCCTCCTGCTCGGTGTCGCTAATTTCAACCGATAGCTGGTCAAAAGCTGGTTCACTGATGACGGGTGTAACTTTCTTGATTTGGAAGGTGTTGACCCATCTGGTGATGTTGGTAATCAAGGTCCCATCACAACCTAAGATAGTAGCCAACGTTTGTCGCCGGATTGTTAACTCCTCTCCTTCCAAGGTTGTTCCACTCGTTGCAGGTTTCGGTATTGATTCTCCGAGGGTAGTCATCCTCCTCCAAAGGGAATCACATATTCTCTTGTCAGTGATGGCCTTAGCACCAATTTCCGCCTCATACCAGATATTCTGATTTGTCGCCGAGAAGAACAGTGCCGTTGCACCATCCTTTCTCATCATCAGGTCTACCAACTCCAATTTCCTCTCCTCTTCAAAAAAAAAGGATCTTCAGGGTCGTATCCTTGTACTCTACTTTCCAGAGCAGGACTGTGGCTGGTGGACGATGACGATGGCTTAGGATGATGCTGACCACTCGCTCTCCGTAACTGACCCACTCCTCCTTCCATTCCTCAATGGTCTTTACCGGGTTGTCTTGTTGGTTGCTCCAGTTTATGACTTTCTGTCGTGACATTTTTGATGCTGAACTGTCATACTCTGGAACCTTAACAGTCCTCGCATAGTCTTTAGGATACATCGCAAACCACACACAGTTTGCGTCACTCAGGAAGTCCTTTCCGAGCTCCTCCTCGTATCCCGCGTGCTTTTGTAGAAAATGCTGACGGATCTGAGTGGGTCGCCGAAATAACTGCGTATCTGGACAGCATACACACAGTACGCTTAGACGTCGATGTACCGTCATCAAATGATCCCGAAAGCTTCTCTTTGATGTAAAGACCTCCGGACATCCATCAGTATTACATGTATAGCTTGTTGAGGTTGAGTTTGAGCTTGTTGGTGCCATGACAACCTGTAAAGACACAGTTGAACAAGTCTCTAAGTATTATAACAAGGCATTAACATGATTTGCATTGTTGTTTTGTTCATCGGATGGTTGTTGTTGTATTGAGGTTGTTTGTTAATTGTTGTTGTTGTGGGGTTGTTTTGTTGTTGTTGTTGTTTGTTTGTTTTTTTTTGTTTGTTTGTTGTCTTCCATCTTTATTTGTAATCTGAGGGCATGGGACAGGCATAAGTTGTCCACCTTTCATTTCTATCAATAATTTTTGTATCCTCCTTTGTCTATCCTATCCATAAGTATCCTATCCTCCTTTGTCTATTCTCCTATCCATAATTATCCGATCCTCCATTGCCACAACTAACTATGAATCCACTATGACAATGAAATCAGCGTACTTGCTCCCATTTGTACATGGCCTTAAACTAAACTTAACAATCTCGTAAGTGAGCATATGCCATTTTCTACTTGTCCTTTAAATAATTAAATATCTTACAAATATCTCTACATAACTGTAACAGTAATTCTATGTTCATTTCAGTTTAATCATCCAAGTATGTTAATTTAGTAATTTCAGATTATTATATTATATCCATCATGTATAGCCATCATCCTTCACCACATTCCTTTACATTAACTGATTAACTCGACAATATGAGATAAATATCCTTTCATCATCAAACAATCAAATATATATACTCTTCAAAAAAAGAAACGCAAAAGGGTACAAATGGGTTATAACTCCGATTTTATGTTTCCTACCGGTTCATGCTTTGTGAATATAAGGTCATTGCATGTCCCAAACACATTCCCACGGTTACATTCGATAAAACGCAGCTACTGTACAATAAAGTTCCAAAATGTGAATATTCGCAAAAACGCAGCCACGTGCAAACCATGTCACCACTGCACGTGCGTTGTCTGCACGTGCAACATGAACACCGACAGTATAAAAGTGCAGGGTGTTCGCTTGCCTGGCCTCTGTATCTGGCCGACAGTTGACAATCCAGGACATGCCACGTCTCAGTGAACCGCAGAGAAACAATGCCATCGGCCGACTAGACGCAGGCGAATCGAGAACGGCCGTTGCCAGGGCATTCCATGTGTCCCCAAGCACCATCTCCAGACTGTGGGACCGTTACCAGCAACATGGATCAACACGTGACCTCCCTAGATCCGGTCGACCACGAGTCACTACCCCCGGGCAGGACCGCTACATCCGGGTACGCCACCTTCGGGAACGATTGACTACTGCCACCTCCACAGCTGCAGCAATACCATGATATCCGACCAGACCGTACGGAACCGCCTACGTGAGGTAGGAATTCTACGTCCAGTTCGAGGTGTCATCTTAACACCACAACACCGTCGACTCCGATGCCAGATTTCGACAATGGCCTCAACTGCGATTTCAGTGAATCGATCCGACGTCATGATGGAATATGTCGCGTTATATGCGGCAAACTGCGTGCAGGAAGTGGACAGATTCGGCGGGGGTAGTGTCATGGTGTGGGCAGCCATCTCACACACTGGCAGAACTGACCTGGTCCACGTAGGGCAACCTGAATGCACAGGGCTACATTCAGATCCTCCGGCCACACATCCTTCCAGTTATGGCCAACGCCAACGCAGTGTTCCAACATGACAACGCCATTCACACAGCACGTCTCACAAACGCTTTCCTACAGAACAACAACATTAATGTCCTTCCTTGGCCATCGATATCACCGGATTTGAACCCAATTGAGCATCTATGGGACGAGTTGGACCGACGCCTCCGACAGCGACAACCACAGCCCCAGACCCTGCCCGAGCTGGCAGCAGCCTTGCAGGCCGAGTGGGCCACCATCCCCCGGGACGTCATCCGTACTCTGGTTGCTTCAATGGGCAGGCGGTGCCAGGCAGTTTTCAACACACGCAGAGGCCACACCCGGTATTGACTCCAGATGACCTTGACCTTGGTGGTGTGTCCTATCACTTACTCACAATGGACTAGAGTGAATTGTGAACAATCCTGCAACATTTGGTAATTATCGGACTCACCATTCAATAATTAAATCAATTCTCCAAATGTTACGACAATGTGGTTTTGCGTTTCTTCTTTTGAAGAGTATATATAACCTGCTATATTATTAAGACACTTCACACTAGTTAAGTATGTGATGAATTCATTTTCTAATATTTCATTACGTGTACATCTATTTTGTAGATTCCATCACAGATATATCCTAATGTACTCTTCTATCCACATTTCTGCATTGAGGAACAAGTCATGTATTCTGTTTTGTACGTCTCGTCAGCCTCTTTGTTCAAGAAGAACCAGTAAATCTGCAACCATCCTCCGAAGAATAGGATTCTAGCATTATGACCAGCAGATACTAGGGTGATCAGACCTAGTGATCCACAGCGAAAAATAACATCTTGGGAATTTCCATCTCCGTCCGCTGCGCAGCACTTAAAAAAACAAAAAAACAAAAAAAACCTCAACAAATTCTCATGTTCACAGCTTATCCCCTGTCTTCTGTTGCAGTCCATTCGTCATCATCCTGGTACATAAGAACATCAGCAGCACTGAAGCCTATTCCATATCGCCTGGTCAGCTCACTCTTAGAAACTGGATCTTGTCCTCAATGCAGTGTCCCCAAAAATAGGTCACATTTTGACGTTAATAACCTCTATTCAATAAAATGACTACAGGTATTTGTTTCTATTAAACTAATACAACATCATTGCTTTCTCTTCATTCATCCATTACTTGTAATTCATTTTCATCAGGAGTATACTTATTCCACGATGAACTTTATATGTACAGATTCATTTACATTCGATATGTTCATAATAAATGTAATAAACAAACAACGACGAATAAAGTAAATGTATAAACGTTGTCCTATTAATAAGATGAACTGGCTTTGCTGCTGGATTGCATCTTTTGGATCCATGTGGGTAAGTTCCGACCCTTGTACGCCAGAAGACGATCCACATGATAGACCTTAGGGGGTTGCCTTGGAGACCTCCTAACCAGGTAAGTGATGTCGTCAATCTTCTTCATCACCAGGTAAGGACCTTTCCAACTAGAAGTAAGTTTCTGACAAATCCCTTTTCGTCTCGATGGATTGTGAATCCATACAGTTTGACCTTCTTTTAAAGTCCTCTCTTTGGCATTTAGATCATAGTGTTTCTTCTGATAGGTGGTGTTCTTTTTCAGACATTTCCGAGCAGCTTCATGTGCTTTAATGAGTGTTTCCTCTAGACTGGAGACGTATGTGCAAATTTCAGTTGGATCTGAACTTCGTTCTGGTCTTCCAATTATAGCCTGCATGGGCATGATGATCTCTCTACCAAAGACCATCTTGTTAGGGGTTTTACCTGTGGAAGAATGAACTGAAGATCGGTAAGCCATTAAAACCTGAGGAAGATATTCATCCCATCTGTGTTGATTACTTTCGCAGAACATAGTCAACATGATTCCTAATGTACGATTAAATCTTTCGACATTACCATTGCACTGAGGTCTCATTGCAGACGTACGGGTTTTCTTTATATGCAGAAATGAGCAGACGTCTCGGAAGAGTTTAGACTCAAAGTTGGCTCCCTGATCCGTATGTATCTGTAGAGGTGTTCCAAACCGACAAATGAACTCGTCAACCATGGCCTTGGCAATAGTTACAGCTTCTTGATTTTCAATGGCAATAGCTTCAGTCCACTTAGTAAAGCAGTCACAGAGAACAAGTATAAACCTGTTCCCCTTCTTGGTGATTGGTAGAGGCCCAAGTATATCAAGAGCAATTCGTTCCATAGGCTCCCCAACAACATATTCTCCAAGTGGTGCTTTCGATGATCCTTTGGACTGCTTTCTTGCTATGCATTTGTCACAGGTAGTACAGTATTCTTCTACATCCCTTTTCATTGCTGGCCAATAAAAAGATGCTTTAATTCTTTCTAGCGATTTTTCCCTCCCAAGGTGTCCACCAGAAGGGATGTCATGGAAGTACTTTAAGACATCACATTTTAGTTCCTTAGGAATGACCAGTTGAAGCTTTTCGGAATTCTCATCAATCCACCTTCTGTGTAACATACCAGAATGAATTTCCAATCTGTCCCAGTTTGACCAAAGTGTTTTAATTATCGAAGATTTTTCTGAGATCTCTGACCATTGGGGTCTCTTTTGGTCTTTTACAGCCTTCAAAATAAATCCAATATCATCATCTTTCAGCTGCTTCTGACAGATTTCCTGATTATTCCATCCTTCCAAAATTACTGGCAGTTGGCATGGAAAAGAACATTCTGTACTATTGGTGCGTATTCCTCTAACATCTGCTTGAGAACTTGATTCACCTCTTGTTAGTGTAACTTCATCATCATTATCCATGAGTGAGACATCTAGTTCCTTTTCATCAGTTTCCAAAACTGCTTCTTGGTCCCTTTCCTGTTTCCTGCAAGCTTTGCACGGGTTTCGAGAAAGAGCATCTGCATTTAAATGTTTCCGACCTGGTCTGTGAATCACCGCTAGGTTATAAGTTCCGAGTTCTTCAAGCCAGCGAGCGACTTGTCCAGTTGGCTTCTTTAAATTCCGCATCCAACTCACAGCTGAATTGTCGGTTCTGAGCAATACTTCTTGTCTGTATAAATACGAATGGAAGTGTTTCAAGGCAATGATGACAGCAAGAAGTTCTTTACGTGTTACACAGTAATGTTCCTCATGTTCATTCAGTGTCTTGCTCATATAGGCAATGACCTGTTCACAACCTTCTCTTTCTTGAGAAAGAACAGCACCAACAGCCTTATCACTTGCATCTGTATCTAAGATACAGTTTGCTCCAAGTACTGGATATGACAGTATCGGTGCAGTTGTCAAACTTGTTTTTAGCTTTTCAAATGCTTCTGTGCAGTCTTGTGTCCACTTAAAAATCTTTCCCTTTTCTGTCAACTTGTGCAAAGGCTTAGCAATTTGGGCAAAGCCAGGTACAAACCGCCTGTAATAAGAGCAAAGTCCTAGAAAGCTCCTGGTCTGCTTAGCATTTTTGGGTATTGGCCAGTTCTTTACTGCAGATATCTTCTCAGGGTCTGTCTGTATACCTTTCTCGGACACAATATGCCCAAGAAATTTAACGCTTTTTTGGAGAAAAAGGCATTTTCAACTTTTCAGTTTAAGCCCTGCATCAAGTAATCTTTGGAAAATGTGCTCCAGTCGTTGAAGGTTTTCATGAACATCTGAAGAACCAACGATAATATCGTCAATAAACAGACAGCATTCTTCCCATTGAAGACCTCGTAACACATCTTCCATTAATCTCTCGAAGGTGGAAGGAGCATTTGCCAAACCAAATGGCATAACATTAAATTGGTACAAGCCCATACTTGTAGCAAAGGCTGTTTTGCACCTATCTTCATTTGCTACACCAATCTGCCAGAAACCTGAATTGAGATCCATGGTGCTGAACCATTTACTGTTTGCTAATGCATCCAGACAGTCGTCCGTCCTAGGCAATGGATAGGCATCCTTGACAGTAACGTCATTAAGACGCCTATAGTCAATGCAAAATCGAGTACTTCCATCTTTTTTTTTAACTAAGACCACTGGAGAAGCCCATGCACTGTTTGATGGTTCAATGGCTCCTCTGTCAAGCATCTTTTGGATCTCCTCTTTTTCAGCCACTCGTTTACCAAATGGTTGTCTCCTTGGTGGTTGTCGTATGGGGCAAGCTGTTCCGGTGTTAATCCGGTGTTCCACCTTATTGGTTCGTCCTAAATCAGCTGAGGATGTTGCAAATACTTTCTGATACTTTACTAGTAGTGTTGCCAATTCTTCACTCTGATCCTCAGATAAGTGAACTGAACTTGTTTTCCAAAGTTCCTTCAAGTGTTCAGGCAGCTGTGTTGATGATAACCTGGATGTATCCGCTGAAACAGTAGCACATCTGTCTACCTCATCCTTCTGATGAATGTATATGGACTCAGCCGTTCCCACCACTGTGTTTTTATAGAGAGTGATTTCGTCCGAGCTACAGTTCAAGATGTTTAGTGTTTGATTCTCACTATTCGTGTCTACTATACATCCTGATAGCTGTAAATTACATGGAAGTTTGTCACTTCTTTCGATTACAGCAGCACTAGCCAGCCTTTCGCATTGCTTGATTTTTGTGGATATCCAAGCCCCTGAATGTGGTGGAATTGTTGAAGTTTCTTCTACTTCCACTCTACAAACCATTTCTGCCTCACCACCAATCCAGCACTGAATTGACGTATCTCCAGTAATGAGCCGCAAATGCCTGTAGTCGATTGCATTCACATGTTTTAGCAAGAAATCCTGACCCAAAATTGCATCTAATGCAATATTGCACACCACCACAGGGTGTTCATATTCCTTGCCATCAATATTTAAAACCATAACTGCAAAACCAAGTGTCTGAAGTTCTGTTCCATCCACTCCATTGATGAATGTTTTCCATGGCTGAAGTTGTGGTCTATCCCTTGCATCAATGTTGTCATAACATGCCTTTGAGAGTATTGTCATCGTTGATCCACTGTCAACAAGGAAATTAGCTACAACATTGTATATCTCCCCTTTTGTATAAAATCCATTATCACTACTTTTCTTTGTGTCACCAACGAGTCCAATTCTAATATCATTTATGGAAATAGGCCTTGACGTTTTTATTCCTGTCTCCTCCCGGCCCGTGGAGTTGACAGGCTGGCATTTCCCTGACTCCTTAGCCTTTCTTCAACAGCCATTTGCTCCTGACATCTTTTGTAAAATGGGCACTGTCTCATAAAATGATCTGATGATCTGCATATAAAACAGGTACGCTGATCTTGAGGTCTTCCTGTCCTCCAGTTTTTGCTATTATTACTCCTTTCCAGCCTATCTAGTCTTGCAAGAATGTTGTTCAAAGTATCATTTTGGTAATCCTTTGAACTATTGTCATTGGGATATACCTTCCCTTCTCCAACAGCTCTAACAGCAGACTTCCTCTTGTCTCTACTTTCCCCAACCAGTGTTTCATATCTTTCAATGACTTCTACTGCATCAGAGATAGACTTACATCCTCGATCAATACAGTTAAATTTTAATTCGGGCGTGATGGTTTTGTATAGCTGGTTCAGGGCAATTGCTTCCTGTGCCCTAGTATCCAGTTCAGAGTATGCCCGATGGGTCATATGCCTTAAATCATCAGCCAAGTTAGCCACTGATTCATTGAGTTGCCTCTGTCTTGATTCTAAACGTGCTAACCATCTGCTTTGCTGGCGTCCACTCCCAAACCTGTGGTTAAGCGTCGTCTTTAATGTGTGATATGACCTTTTGTCCTGGATTGGCAAACCCATGTAGAACGTTCGGGCACTACCCTTCAAACTAGCTGACAAGACTAGCAACTTTTGTTCATCTGGCCATCCTCCCAGTTCCGCACAGTTTTCAAAATGCGAAAGATACTCTTCCCAATCACTTTGTCCATCGTAAAACTCGGGCCTAATGATGAATTGATTCCTTTCCCTCAAACCATGACATGTTCTATACATCCTTAATGGGGTGTCCTCCATTGGCTGGTCCTGCATTAATTGATCTCCATGTGACTCCTCAAACTCCCCTTGTTCCTCTATTTCCCCTTGTCCTCGCTCAGTCCTCTGTGATTTGAAAATTATTTCCGAATCCGGAGTGACAGTAATTGTATCCTCCTCCATCCTTGTATCCTTTAGTCCTCTGGGTTCGATCCAAGGATATCTATTTAGCTTTAGATATCCCACTTCTGACACCAGTTGTAATGGCCCTTGGGTGACCCTTCAGTTCAAGTACCGTTGTACTCAAACTCGATAACAACTCCAGAGTAAAATTCATTCAAAGTTTATTAATAAACAAAACAAGTTGAGTGATACATTGAATCCATCATGGTGACATCCAAGGTACTTTAATAAGTTTTGAGAACTAATAGGACTGTAGTGAAGGATGACTTGAAATAGTAAAGAAGCACAAGTGTATTACTAATAGCTGATGGCCTGAATAATTCTAAGCTAATAAGTAATAATTATTACTAGCTGCAAATCTATAAAATGTCACTAAGATAATAATAATATTATTATTATCATAGAAACAAATATTGTTCTATTTAAAAATGTGTAATGTAAACTATTATATTTCCAAGAAATAAATAGTAGTTTGTTTATTTATTTAATATTTAGAATTGTTAGGTAGCCAAAAATATTTTTAAATATCATGTAAGGCACTGGGGTGGGACAAGGGCAAATTTTATTGGTTGGGTTATTTTTCCTTTTGATACATACAGTATGACTGTCAGTTTGAGAATCGGAATCGGAACTATTTTCTCGTGCCCCTATCCAGAAAGGTTCAGGCACGCCCACCATGGATCCATGTTCTGGCATCGCCAGTCCACGGTTCCATAGCGGGGGGGGGGGGGGGGGACACGGGCAGTTTGAGAGTGTCTGCCATTGAACTTTGCTTCCTTTTATACCCTAGCCGGTGGGACACGGCCAAGAGATTAACCAATCATAACGCTCCTAGCGTGGGGCAGCTGTAATGATTTGTGTAGCTAAAATGGCGTGACACACGGGTGCGGGAACAGAATCGGAAGGGCAACTGAAGATATTAACAACATCTGAAAGGGGTAGGAAACTTGAAAGCTATCGTTGATACAGGTAATTCGTAACACCCATGTTTGTTTGGCAGTGAAGATTCGAATAATTATGTACGATAACATTAATCGCGGTGTCCCACCGGTACAATTTCGATGACGGGTCACACTTACTCGGACCTAAAAGTGGAAAATTAACGTGGGACCCTGCATTTTTGAGGTGGGACAAAAGAGTATGTAACAATTAACAACTGTACAATTTATAGAATTATCATTAATTTGCACATAGATAATGGCATTAAAATAATACTCAGTAAAATTATTCGGTGAACGAT
The DNA here is from genome assembly GCF_016097555.1 of Gigantopelta aegis. Taxonomy (NCBI): domain Eukaryota; kingdom Metazoa; phylum Mollusca; class Gastropoda; order Neomphalida; family Peltospiridae; genus Gigantopelta; species Gigantopelta aegis. Next base: position 69,274,363 of record NC_054708.1, read on the forward strand.
TAGGTATAAACACCGACAAAACAATGACACAATTTTTACACTAATAGTTGTAATAACGGCTAAAACTGGCTGTAATTAATTCCAGTTTATAAACTGGGATAATAAATTATAGCTTTGCAAACATTATAAATATATCTAATAATATTAAACTGAACATTTATTGAAATAAACAATATTTTCGTTTTAACTTGTAAGAGCGTAACTTTGAACCCGACTATTGACGTCAATTTTGTAAATGACGTCATATGTTTCCCAGTTAAAGTGGCAATGTCGGATTTTGTAATTGATGTTTTGCCGTGAAAGCAACATTTCACCTGTCTGGTTTTGTGAAAGGAATGTGTGCAAAGCTTTACAATAATATAAGTATTAATGTCTACTATTCATTAAACCTCATAAACATGCCCAGTGACTAAAATAACAATTAAAAGTCCCTGTTGCTAAATATACAGTTTCATAACTCCTGTGTTTTCTAATCTTGTGATTAGAAAGTAAAGTGATTAGTAGCCATACATTACTCTCAATGATCACTAAGCTGCAAATTTAATTAATTAAATGGACAATCAAGGAGTGGCCATTACAATATTACCTATTTCCTGACATAGCCACACAAAACCAAACCGTAATTAAATAAAATGTGTTTCACTTTTGTAGGCCACTTTTGGGTACCCACTTTTGGGTACCAACATCATCGAACAATTTTAGCATCAAATAACTTTGACAAGGTAATCTGAAAATTGTTGGTTGAAAAAGTTTACACCAATATTTTATAACTCGTGTCATATAAATAAGTTGAAGATGGACCCTACCACACTCACTCAACACAATATAATTTTTTTGCCGATTTGCCAACCTTAAGCAGGTATTTACAAAATTTAATTTGCACAACTTTAATACTGTTGCGTCTACTAGTACTCCATATTTCTGATCCATAACATAAAATTGGGGTTATCATGACATCAAATAATTTAAAGCTATCTGAAAAAGGTATATTTCCTGCTCTCTTTGGTACCGGTAAAGTGTCAACAAATATTTGTTTGCCTGGGCAGAAAGACAAAGCTGAGCTTTATTCCATGATAATTTAGGAATTAACATAATAACTAGATATTACAACAAGGATATAATATTTAATATGCCCATCAGTCAGAACCATATTCCAAGTATATGGGTATTCCAAGCAAGGACATAACATTTAATATGTCCATTAGTCCGAAACATAATGTACATGTACATACATTTAAAATAATTAATAACTCTTTTTCTTTTACAGTGAGGTCTGTTAAATGTTGTACGAAGTCTGCAGTCTGTGATTTTAACATGGTATCGATAATGCACCCTTAAACGAGATTGTTCCTGACATTGCACCTTTAAATATGATTGTTCTCGATATTGCACATTTAAATGTGATTGTTCCAGATATTGCATATTTAAATGTGATTGTTCCCGACATTGCACCTTTAAATGTGATTGTTCCTGACATTGCACCTTTAAATATGATTGTTCTCGACATTGCACATTTAAATGTGATTGTTCCTGACATTGCACCTTTAAATATGATTGTTCTCGATATTGCACATTTAAATGTGATTGTTCCAGATATTGCATATTTAAATGTGATTGTTCCCGACATTGCACCTTTAAATGTGATTGTTCCTGACATTGCACCTTTAAATGTGATTGTTCCCGATATTGCACATTTACATATGATTTTCCCTGATATTGCACATTTAGATGTGATTGTTCCCTACATTGCTTATTTAAATGTGATTGTTCCCGACATTGCACCTTTAAATGTGATTGTTCCCGACATTGCACCTTTAAATGTGATTGGACTCTAACAACAATAGGATTGTAATCTTTTTATCAAATAATTAAAGTTTCACTTTACGTTCAACCGAATAACCCATAAGCTTTATTGACGGAAACTCGAAAATAGGAAGCTATTACTTAATCAAATAGACTTGAAATTGGAGAACCGTAATTGGTTTTAAGATAATATGACTTAACTATCGAGTATCATGCAAGTCGAAATTAGGGTCTCAACAGAGAGATAATTTATAGTGAGACTTCACGCTGAAATTTAATGTTTAAAGTGGATTTTAAAGTGAATTGGTAATCACTAACACTATGTATATATATAACAGCTATTATTGTATTAAAATTAATATGTTATGAGTGATTTGTTGTTGGTGCTGTCTCCCCCCCCCCCCCTCCTCTCTCTCTCTCTCTCTCTCTCTCTCTCTCTCTCTCTCTATCGCGCGCGCGCGCACACACACACACACACACAGCCACACACGCACACACACGCACAGATACAGGCACACGCAAACACACACACACGCCCCAATACATTTTTTTTAAATTTCCATTGATGTTATATATAGTTGTCAAAATGAAATCTCGAATATTTTGAATAAACCCTCTTTATTACATACGCCCATACCATTATTCCATTCTTCGATTTTACTTCGCTATAACTGCTAGGTAGGTTTACACCTAGACATTAAGGGCAAGACGTAACTCGGTGGTAAAGCGCTCGCCTGATGCGCGGTCGGTCTGGGATCGATTCCTATCGAAGGGTCCATTGAGATATTTATCGTTCCTGCCAGTGCACCACGACTGGTATATTAAAGGCCGTGGTATGTGATACTCTGTCTGTGGGATGGTGCATACAAAAGACCCTTTGATACAAATGGAAAAAATATAGTGGGTTTCACTTCCAATAACTGTCGATTAACGACACCACTAGAGCACATTGATATATTAATCATCGGCTATTGGATGTCAAACATTTGGTAATTTTAACATATACAGTTACAGAGGAAACCCGCTATATTGTTTCTTTTATACAGTGGTCGTTTATATTCACCATTCCCACAGACAGGATAGCACATAATGCGACCTTTGATGTACCAGTCGTGGCGCACTGGCTGCAACGAGAAATAGCCCAATGAGCCCACCGATGGGGATCGATCCAACACCGACCGCGCATCAAGCGAGCGTTTTACCACTGGGCTACGCCCCCCCCCCCCCCCCCCCACCCATTTGCTTTTAAGACATAAACATGACTGTACTATTCTCCATTGTGACACTCGGTGGCGGGTCGCATTCCTGTCGTTTTGTGCTGTAGAAGGTCTCGGTGGTATAGTGTTTAAAAGTGTCGTTTTGTGCTGTGGAAGGTCTCGGTGGTATAGTGTTTAAAAGTGTCGTTTTGTGCTGTGGAAGGTCTCGGTGGTATAGTGTTTAAAAGTGTCGTTTTGTGCTGTGGAAGGTCTCGGTGGTATAGTGTTTAAAAGTGTCGTTTTGTGCTGTGGAAGGTCTCGGTGGTATAGTGTTTAAAAGTGTCGTTTTGTGCTGTGGAAGGTCTCGGTGGTATAGTGCTTAAAAGTGTTGTTTTGTGCTGTAGAAGGTCTCTGTGGTATAGTGTTTAAAAGTGTCGTTTTGTACTGTAGAAGGTCTCGGTGGTATAGTGTTTAAAAGTGTTGTTTTGTTTAACAACACCACTAGAGCACATTGATTAATTACAGTCGGCTATTGGATGGATAGCACATACCAGGGCCTTTGGCCAGGTGTGGTGCACTGGTTGGAACGATAAAAACAAAACAAATTAGCTGCATGAATCCACCGAGGTGGTTCGATCCTGCGACACAAGCACCTTGGGCGAGTGCTCAACCGAATCTAGCGAATGTAGTGATTAAGCCACAGGCCTTGAAACTGGTAGGTTCTGGGATCGTATCCCGGTACCGGTTCCCACCGAGCGAGTTTTATACGGTCAGTACACCCACTTCTGTTTCTCCAGACACCTGCAACTAACCATTCGTTTCATGTTAACTTATTTTTGTGCTTATATCCAATTAAGTTCCAAGCACGCTGTCCTGGGCACACACTTAAGCTATCTTGGCTGTCTGTTCAGGACAGTGAGTTAGTTGTTAGTGGTTGGTGAGAGAAGAGGGTGTAGTGGTCTTACACCTACTTATTGAGTCGTTAAATCTCCCTCTGGATGTGAGCCGGTACTGGGCTGCGAACCCAGTACCTACCAGCCTTATGTCCGATTGTGTAACCTCGATGCCACCGAGGCCGGTAACTAACCATTAACCCCATAGAAAAAAAGGGTGGGATCTAGTTCAGCTAGTAGAGAACTCGCCTAAGGTGATTGAGTCGTTGGGTTTACTCCCGTTCCGACCAGTACCTCATGACTTGTATATCAAAACCGTGGTATGTACTGTTCTGTCTGTGAGAGAGTGCATATAGAAATTCCGCAACTGCTAATGAAAAAGTGTAGCGGGTTTTCTAGAAGATTGTTATGTCATAATTATTCACTCAATATTTGACACCCAGTAGGCGATAATTAAACTAACCAATGTGCTCTAGTGGTCTCGTTAAACAAGCAGGGCAAACCTTGGACAGAGAGCTCAGCTACCTGGAGTATGTGAACCTCAAATGGAAAAAAGCGCGAAAATAAACTAAAGTGAAAAAGCAAGAAAAAGGTAGCTGTTTAAAGGTAATTGTCGATAATAGATTGATAGCGACAACACAAGAATTTATTTTGTTATGCTTAACGACACCACTGAAGAACATTCATCATGTTAAGGTAATTTGTTCGACATGGGGTGAGGTGGGAGCGAGTGATCGCGGAGGAAAGTATGAAGACACTTAAATATATTAAAAGAGATAGAGAGATAGCGATGTTTAAAGTAAAACTGGTGGCTATGTGAGAGTGAAACCATTATAGATACCAAATTTCAGCCAAGGATCTTTTATATGCACCATCACACAGGCAGGATAACACATACCACAGCCTTTGATATACCAGTCGGTGGCATCGAACCCAGACCGACCGCACATCAAGCGAGCGCTGTACCATTGAGCTACGTCTCGCCTCCGTTTTATTTTTACAGTTGTGGTGAACAAGTTAGAACGAGAAAAAACCCCAATCAGTTGAATGGATCCAACGAGGTGTTTCGATCCTGCGATGCAAGCGAACACTCAACCAACTGAACTAAATGCCACCCCAAGAGTTTATTAAAGCTCTTGCTGTTTGTATTTTGCATAATTAGTCATTAGTTAGGGGACTGGAGGGTCGTCTGTGGTGCAGTAGCTGTCAATAGGTAGCAAGATCGATCCCCCTCAGTGGAATCGGTGTTTTTCCCATCGTCCCAAAGAACCTACTGCAGTCTCCCACTACTAGCAAATCAATGGTCGTGGTATGTGCTGTCATGTCTATGAGAAAATGCATACACAATATTCCTCGCTGTTTTATCGGTCGGAGTAGCGTTATTCTATTATATATATATATTTATCATATAATAATTTACATTTCCTGTGCAATCAAAGTATGTGATATTTTTCAGATCGCATACTTTAGGAATTTGATAACTTTGCAAATTAGATGTAAATTACTCGAGGTCTCGGCACTAGGTTTATTGACATTTAAGCAAACGCCAGAGGCTCGCATAATACAATTTGTATTCCTAATATATGATACTGAGTTGCTAGCTGTATGGCGGCAGCATGTTTCCTCTATTTTTCTCTATCGAGTCCCCAAATAACAATACAAATAAAATTTAGTTGTTTTTTTCTGCCTCCAATGTTAATATTTCATTTTATTTCATGTGTGTGTGTGTGTGTGTGTGTGTGTGTGTGTGTGTGTGTGTGTGTGTGTGTGTGTTCAAAAACGTTAGGGTCGCAGCAAAACACTGTGGAAAAACATATTTTTAAGCCTAAATATTTTTAAATGGTGGTGAATATTACACGCGGCCGGAATCAAAACTAAATATGGGTGTGAAGTGCACTACAATCGTGTGCATTACTGCTTAATGAGGTAAAATCGCTTCCTTGATGCGCGGTCGCTTTGGGATCGATCCCCGTCAGTTGGCACATTGGCAATTTCTCGTTCCAGCTAGCGCTCCACAACTTGTGTAACAAAGGCCGTGGTATGTACTATCATGTCTGTGGGATGGTGCATATAAAATATTCCTTGCTGTTGATCGAAAAGAGTAGCCCATGAAATGGCGACAGTGCGTTTTCTCTTTCAGTATCTGTGTAGTCCTTAACCATATGTCTGACGTCGTATAACCGTAAATAAAATGCGTTGAGTGCGTCGTTAAATAAAACATTTCCATACTTCCTTCTATCGAGTATCCATATAGCCAAATACATTTGTATTCTTTCCGTTTCCCGTCGGTGGGCCCATTGGGCTATTTCTCGTTCCAGCCAGTGCACCACGACTGGTATATGAAAGGCCGTGGTATGTACTACCTTGTCTGTGGGATGGTGCATACAAAAGATCCCTTGCTGCAAATCAAAGTGGCGACAGCGGGTCTCCTCTCTCAATCTGTGTGGTCCTTAACGATATGTATGACGCCATATAACCGTAAATAAAATGTGTTTTGTGCGTCGTTAAATTAAAAAAAAAATAATAATCTTTTCCTTTCCCTTTATTATCGTGTATTTGCAATGACTGTTTCATAGACGCTATCACATCATCATTTGACCAACGGTTCCATGGTGTAATGGTTAGCACTTTGGACTCTGAATCCAGCGATCCGAGTTCAAGTCTCGGTGGAACCTAATTTTATTAGAATATTTTTTATTATTGTTACTATTATTATAAAATAACTCTTTTTTTCGTTTAGCTGGATAGAATATGCACGTCCTCGTGCATTTTGTTTTAAGTGACATGGTCTCCCCTTAAAGTCGCAAACCCTAGGCTATAAACACTATGATGTATTTTTTCACTTTTAATCCACAGGCCCGTACGCAGGGGGGGGGGGGGGGGGGGGTGCGATGGGTGCGTACGCACCCCCCATAGTCTGCCGATGTCCGTCCGTGGATGTGTAAAAAAAACCCCAAATAGTCCGACGATGTGAAATAATTTCATATTTACTTCCCAGATTGCAGGAATATGCATCTCCTACATTTTAGATTTAAACAAATTTCGGGGGTGGCATGCCCCCGGACCCCCCTAGCAACTTTGGGCCGTCGATTACGCATATAAATTTCTGCGTACGGGCCTGGTCCATGAGCCAGAGGGGTTGGTCGGTACCCTCTTGGGGGGAGGGGACAAATGCTGATTTCTGAGGGATGGAATAATTTATGATAGCGTTGCTGGACTCACAGCTTTCTGTGTGAATCTACCCGGTTTATGACCCTTTCCCCATTTCCATAACAGTTATATTTTTTTTTACAGAATTGCTAAAGGGTGACTATATTAAAAACATTGTAAAATATTTATCAGGGCATTTAGGAATAGGAAACTTGGAGGATTGGGAGGTAATGGATTGGAGAATTCAAACATTTTACCAATATTGAAATCCTTTGAGGATTAGGGTCTCATATAACACTATTTCTGTAACGTTACAAAATACAATTCACACAGTTTTATTTTTCTGTAAACATTTAACATAAAGTTTAGGCTCAGCACCTCAAATATTCTCTCTAAATGTTCTAATTACAACAGAAGCTCGTTTGGACATCCACCTAAGATTTGCATCCTATAAATAAAGTTTTGGTGCAGGATTTTCTATGTAATTACACATTTTATAACCCTACGCCTATTTCCTCAACAGCAATATTTCAATGGAATTGTTAACAGTGACTAACAATAACGCATTATAAAATATTCATTAGAATGGGCACGGCAAAAATATAAATTTCAAAACTAAAAGCAATCGTGTCATCCCTAGAGGGTTATGGTCTCACGTAACACGTTTTGTTTCACATTGCGTAATGCAATATTCATCCTTTTACAACAGTAATTTCACTTGAAGTGTAGGTTTACATTATCAGATGTTCAGTTTCAGAGATTTTATTACACACAATTCTACATTAGGCTGCTAATACCGCGTAGGTCCTACTTTAACGTGAATTTGACGTTATATGTTGACGAGATGCCATTCAAACTAGCTCTATGTTATATGCTCCAAGTCTATGTTATTGATTGAAAACCCATATTGATCATGTATTCATTGTTATCTTTGTAATATAACCATGTCTACAAAGCTATTATTGTTTAAAATTGTATCTTTGTAAAGAGTCCGTAGAAGATACTAACATAACATAACATGACCACACACAAATAGCTATACTGTTGATATAAAAGATCAAAACAAAACACTTTTATTATATTTAAGTTTTATCTATTAATGAATTGCATTAATACACTGATATGTGATTCAGCTGTATACGTTTTCAAAAATTTCAAATTAATGCATTACTACATTCCTAATTATGTTCAACTAGCACTTAAATGTGTTTCAACCACCATTTAGCCTATTACAGACGAATATATCTTGGAACAACATTGATAGAGTGGAGGTGGCTCTCACTGGTGGAGCAAATGTTTGAAATTGTATGTTTCTAGTGCATGTGTTTGACCACAGCCACTGGTAATGGATGGATAAAACAAAACCCCAAAGATTTACCTAACTTTGCTTGAAAACAAATAACCTCATTTGGTGGCTGGCATTGTCAAGACAGACAAACACAGTGTACAGAATTGATAATCTAAAAAAAAAAAAAAAAAATCTAACTAAAGTATGATTTAAGTTATCAAAAACGGTTATAATAGTAAAAAATATGCGTTAGTGTTTAGTGTTTAAAAACTAGGGTATGTCCCTTTAAGATTATTATTTTTATTTTTATTTTTTTTTTTATTATTATTATTTAAAAAAAAAAAAAATCCCAGATGTTCCTTACCTAATAATTATATATATGGGCAAGATCCCTAGTTATCACGCACTGTGTTTAGGCCTAAATGTCTACGATTCAGCAACTTGCCCAACAGAATGATATTAACCGATGTCGCTGTCTATCAGTTCCCTAGGGAAAGGCCAGACTAATCGATCACACCTCAAAACAGAGATTACGTCCGTTTAGAAGGCTAGATTCCTGAGATTTGTAAGTGTGTGGGTGCTCCGTAAGTCGTGAGTGTAGCGACAGAAAATAAATGTTTGTTTAACGTGCCAAATAAGCGTACGAGACGGGGGGGGGGGGGGGGGGGGGGAATGTCCCCCAGTGGTGGAGTAAAACCTCAAATTCTAGCAAAAATGATACAGGTATTCGGGTAAAATGTGCTAACCTGAGACCTTTTTACCACGTATTTCCATGATTCTACCATCAAAATTAGTGGTAATCCATGTAAACATGTGTAGTGATTCGTTTACAACCCTATATAGCTGTTTGGCAGTAATGGTAATATGAATAAATGTTGTTATCCAGATTCGGACATTTTTGTTTAATTCGGGCAAAAAACAGTCTGACCCCCTGCCCCCCCCCCCCCCCCTCCGCCCACTGCCACCAAAGGGAGCCTGTATGCCTATGACGTCACATCAGGATATTTTGTAGTATGGCATGGACGAGAGAAAGACAGGAAACCAGTTGTCGCCACGTATTCTACTCCTAACGAGAAATCAGCAAGACAATATTTTACATGCACTTTCTGAGACATAACAGTACATACCACGACCTTTGGTATACCAATCGTAAAACAATGATTAGGGAAAACAAAACAACACCCACCCAACAACAAAAGACACAAAAAAATACAACAACAACAAAAAACCCCATAAAAAACCCCACACAAAATAAAAACAACAACAACACACAAACACCACAGTCCATGAGGGGCGATCGTTCCTACAGCCCTTCGTACCTCAGGCTAGAGATTAACGCTACACAACAGCTACATTCCATCCCGCAGTGAAGACTACGTTGGAGTAAAATAAACATTAAAAATAATAATAATTACGGTTTTTTTTTTTGGGTTTTTTTTTTTGGGGGGGGGGGGGGGGGTGTTCTGAAAAAGAGGAATCATTAGTAAAGAAAGCATTAATCTCTTAAATATCACGTGACAACTTTTTTTCTTACAGATAATTTAAAATGTAATGTGCAAACCTTTATGACGTGCCTTTTCTGGTAGCGTTAATTACACTGCTTAGAGATTTTTTTTATCTCGTTTCAACCACGACTGGTCGAGGGCCGTGCTTTGTGCTTTTCTGTCTGTGGAAAAGTCTATATAAAAGATCCCTTGCTGCATTACGAACAATGTAGCGGGTTTTTTCTGATGACCACGTGCCAGAATTACCAGATGTTTTGGCTATGATTAATAAATTAATATGCTCTAGTGGTGTCGTTAAACAAAACAAACTTTACTTTAACATTTAAATGTGTTCCGGAGTATACAATTTCGTTTTTGTTCTACCAACCTCAAAAAAAGAAAAAGAGAAAGAAAATTAAACGACGTTTGTTGTGTCGTGCAGTATATTATACTGTACATATTGTATATAGAGAGAATAGTATATTCGTGTCCGTTAGATACCATTTACCTCACAACGAGTTGTTTTAAAATGTATCTAATGAGCGAAAGCGAGTTTAATATGTTTCTAAGCAACGAGTTGTCAGATAAATGGTATCTAACGGACATGAATTTATTATTCTTACATATCCTCAAAAAACATGTTTTAAGCAAATGTTAACATCTTTTTCGACTACAAGTTATTTACAGCCGTTGCACCTGTAGCTAACTTACGCGTCACAGACACATGAATGTCAACTTAACTATACGTCACAGTGTATTTCATATTTCGTTATTCTATTTCTTACATATCCTCAAAAACCAGGTTTTCAGCATATTTTAACATCTTTTCGAATAAATTTTATTTACAGCCGTTGCACTTGTAGCTAACTTACGCGTCACAGACACATGAATGTCAACTTAACTATACGTCACAGTGTAATATATTTCGACCGTGATGTTTTTTTATTGGATGTATGGCAGTGGTGATCTGGTCATCACCTATGAGCAGCCAGTCGTATGTCTTGAAATTGTTAACACACACATGTGTAAACAATCCATGTGTTATCAGAAATAACGCATGGTGTTCTCAATAACGGGTGTGTAAGAAAGACATGTAGTCATTATGTATGCGGGGCGGGATGTAGCCCAGTGGTAAAGCGCACGCTTGATGCGCGTTCGGTCTAGGGTCGATCCTCATCGGTGAGCCCTTTGCGCTATTTCTCGTTCCAGCCAGTGTACCACGACTGGTATATCAAATGCCGTGGCATGTGCTATCATGTCTGTTGGATGGTGCATATAAAATATGTCATGCTACTAATGGAAAAATGTAGCGGGTTTCCTCTCTAATACTTTGTCAAAATGACCATATGTTTACATCCAATAGGCGATGATTAATAAGTCAATGTGCTCCAGTGGTGTCGTTAAACAAAACAAACTTCTTCTTTTTTTAAATTATGTATGCTGATGAGTGCAGTATACGTTGAGAGTGATCAGTTTTGGAGCCACAAGGTCCCCACCTCTTGCATGTTTGCGAGGCTTATCGCAGAAACCGATCACTTCTACTAGAAAATGCTGACTTTACGAAGAAGACGGATGGAGTTGAAAGGTAATGGGAGATGTTTTCAAACAGATTATGTTACCTGAACGTGTAATCGCGTAATGAGACAAGAGTAATCTTTCCTTTGTTTATTACCCTCTGTTTGAATGTCACGATGAAAATGCCCGATGATGGCGTCATTTCCTAATAGCACTTTGTTTGTTCCATTGATCATCATAACCTGCTTCCAGGGGCGGATCTAAATTCAATAGCTAGGGGGTTAGAAATCAAAATTAGAATCGGGAAGAGTAATGTAGATTATAACCTCAAAAATAAGACGAACCGACAATACGGCACTTTCGCATTAAGTTTCAATAGCCCGTAAACTGTAGCCTACGTTGGCTTGGGCGGGGGTGAGGGTGAGGGTGGGAGTGGGAGGTGGTGGTGCCTGTTCACGCTTTTAGAAATTAATTAATTCCTTACATTTTTCATTTTAAATAAGTTTCGCGCCTATATCCAATTACGGTTCAAGCACGCTGTCCTGGTCACACACCTCAGCTATCTGGACTGTCAGCTACTCACTGAGTCGTTAAAACTCGCTCTGCGTGGGAGCCGGTACCGGGCTGCGAACCCTGTACCTACCAGCCTTATGTCCGATGGTTTAACCACGACACCAAGAAGGCTTTATATAAAAAAAACGAAAAAACACACATTTATTTTGTTTAATAACGGCATCATTCATTCATTTTAATCATCGGCTATTGGATGTCATTCATTTGGTCAGACGAAATCCACGAAAAAAAATTCATTAAAGGGACATACCCTAGTTTCAACCCGTGACAATTAACACTAAGTTTAGTTAATCTACAAACCTGTAACACATTTGGATAAAGTTACAAATGAGTGAAACATGAGTCTGTGACTTTGAAATGGTGAAATACCCTTTAAAAATAGACTAAAACTCGACTCTATAAGTGTTACTTCTCAGACGCACGTGCGTTTTTAAAAATATGAGAAATGCATTTTGTGATATTAAAAATACCAGGATGACCAATAACACTTCGAATGTACGGAATTGATAATCTAAACAATAAAATCAAAGTAAAGTATGATTTAAGTTATCAAAAACGGTTATAATAGTAAAAAATATGCGTTAGTGTTTAGTGTTTAAAAACTAGGGTATGTCCCTTTAACAGCAATGGGTCGTTGATATGCACATATTGCGTCCTTCACTATTTCAGTTGTTAGACACTGGTTGGAACAGGAAACCCCAGATAGGTCCGCGGGGATGTTCTGTGCTAAATCCTTTCTTTAATTACGAACATGTACTGTGATATTAATGTTGTGTATTTACAACGTTTGTACTTTTGTGTTAATGTTGTTTTGAAAGATTTCAACATATCATAATTTTAAAAGTAATATTTTATAATTAGGGGTTGGATTTAGGTCAGTCGGTTGAGTGCTCGCCTGAGGTGCTTGCGTTGCACGATCGAACCACCTCGGTGGATTCATTCAACTGACTGTTTCTTTTTCTCGTTCCAACCAACAAACAAAGAAACCAAAAAAAAAAAAACCCTAAAAACAAAACAAACAAAAAAACCAACAACTATTTTTTTTCGTTTAGCCGTATCGAATGTGCGAGTATACATCTATTTTTAAAACTGACATGGCCTCCTCTTAAAGTCACAAACCCTAGCTTTTAAACACTATCGCGTATTTTTCACGTTAACGAAAATTAATGTCTATTTTCACGGGTAGAACTAGGTTCAGTGGCTTTAATAAACCTCTAGAAACTGTATTTCCGGGTTCGCGATCTACTTGTGATTTCTGTTTTTTTTTAATTTTTTCTCTTTTTGTCCTGAACACGATATCTGGCGCAAAACAGAACTCGTGCCCAGCACGGACGTGCCTGAACCGTCAGTGGATATGAACATCTTAAAGGGGCATACCCTAGTTTCCAAACACTAAACACTAACGCATATTTTTGACTATTATAACCGTTTTTGATAACTTAAATCATACTTTACTTAGATTTGATTGTTTAGATTATCAATTCCATACATTCGAAGTGTTATTGGTCATCCTGGTGTTTTTAATATCACAAAATGCATTTCTCATATTTTTAAAAACGCACGTGCGTCTGAGAAGTAACACTTATGGAGTCGAGTCTATTTTTAGAGGGTATTTCACCATTTCAAAGTCACAGACTCATGTTTCACTCTATTGTAACTTTATCCAAATGTGTTACAGGTTTGTAGATTAACTAAACTTAGTGTTAATTTTCACGGGTTGAAACTAGGGTTTGTCCCTTTAATAAAGTGTTCCTTCCTCCCTCCCCAACACTGGTCAGTCAAATTTAAACCTTCACAAGGGTAGGACGGAGTCCAGGGGTCAATAGCTCGCCTGCTGCGCGGTCAGTCTAGGTCATGGTCAAAGGATTTTACGTGCACATTCAGAAGTTTGTTTTGTTTAACGACACCACTAGAACTCATTGATTTATTAATCGTCGGCTATTGGAAGGAAGAAGGAAATGTTTTATTTAACAACGCATTCAACACATTTTATTTACTGTTATTATGGCGTCAGACATATGGTTAAGGACCACACAGATATTGAGAGAAGAAACCCGCTGTCGCCACTTCATGGACTACAGTTTTCGATTAACAGCAAGGGATCTTTCATATGCGCCATCCCACAGACAGGATAGTACATACCACAACCTTTGTTACACCAGCTGTGGAGCGCTAGCTGGAACGAGAAATAGCCCGCTGGGCTACGTCCCGCTATCTGTTATTGGATGTCAAACATTTGGTAATTTAGAAATTTAGTCTTAGTAGCAATGGATCTTTTATATGAACCATCCCACAGACAGGATAGCACATACCACAACCTTTGATTTACCAGTCGTGGTGCACTGGCTGGAACGAGAAATTGCCCAAATGGCCCGCTGACCGAGATCGATCCTAGACCGACAGCGCATCAAGCGAACGCGTTACCACTGGGCTACGTCCCGCCCTGTGTGCTTCTAGAACAGGCTATTGCGGTTGGTTCTAGGAACTATTCCCGTTAATGGGTCTATTGGACTATTTCTCGATTCAGCCATTGCTCCACGACTGGTGTAACACAAGCCGTGACATGTATTGTCCTGTCTGCGGGATGCTGCATATAAAAGATCCCTTGCTGATAATTAGAAATGGTAACTGAATGCGTGGCGGCAGCGGGTTTTCTCTCTCATTATTTGTGGTCATTATCAAAATATCTGACGCTACATAACCGAAATTAAAACTGTACTGAGTATGTCGTTAAGGGATCTCACATACCACGGTCTTTGATATACCAATCGTGGTGCACTGGTTAGAACGAGAGAGAGAGAGAGAGAGAGAGAGAGAGAGAGAGAAGAGAGAGAGAGAGAGAGAGAGAGAGAGAGAGAGAGAGAGAGACACACACACATACACACAGGTTAGAGAGAGACGGAGAGAGAGAGAGAGAGAGAGAGAGAGAGAGAGAGAGAGAGAGAGAGAGAGAGAGAGAGAGAGAGAGAGAGAGAGAGAGAGAGAGAGAGAGAGAGAGAGAGAGACAGGGACAGATAGGGAGAGACAGACAGAAAAACACAGAGAGACAGAGACAGAGTGACAGACAGACAGAGGAGAGAGAGAGAGAGAGAGAGAGAGAGAGAGAGAGAGAGAGAGAGAGAGAGAGAGAGAGAGAGAGAGAGAGAGAGACAGAGAGAGAGAGAGAGAGAGAGAAGAAGGTGTAGTGGTCTTTCAGCTACCCATTGGTTCGTTAAAACTCTCTCTGGGTTGGAGCCGGTACCGGGCTGCGAACCCAGTACCTACCAGCCTTATGTCCGATGACTTAACCACAACACCACCAAGGCCGACAAGACAAAGATTTCGTTCCATTGGAATAGTAAATACTGGAGATTCCTCAAGGGTGTTGATCCGATACCGTGTCTTTAGTTGTAATTATTTCCCTTGAAGTACCTAGCGGCTATAATGTTAACCCTATAGTATTTGTACTAATTATCCTAGCTAAGCGTTTAACACTCGCAACATCACCAGCCCACAATAATTGCTCACAGCTTAACAGTGGAAACTGCTAATGAGCGTTTAGACAAAGCGTTGAATGAAATTAGTTTTATGTTGTCAACATGTTTTGAATACGACACTTTACTGATTTGGGGGCGGGATGTGGCTCAGCGTTAAGCACTCGTGATGATGTTG
>NC_054708.1:69290115-69322567 GCF_016097555.1 Gigantopelta aegis
CTCCTATTTTTAAATCTTATTTATCTTCAAAAATAGGAAGCCCCAGGAAAACTACCATAGTTTTATTTTATTAGAATCAATTTATCACAATAATTAAAAAAAAAATCTTATAATTATCCCTAAATTATTTCATATTTTTTAAACTAACTAATATTAACTGGCGTGGATTATACAAATTTTATAATTATAAATTTTTGTTCTGTTAATCTATAAATAATAGTACAGCATGTATTATAGCCAAAATCATTTTTTCCATGGTATGATCAAAAGTTTAGAAACATTGAATTGCTAATTAGAACATAAAGATCGATTTATGAAAGAAATGAAAACAGATAAAAGTGAAGAAAATTTTGTTTTGGCTATATTGTGAAGAATCTAAAGCATATCAAGTTTATATATACTACTACTTTTTAGTTCTATTTTGTTAAGTCAAGGGAAACAATTGCATTTAAACTTTAAAGGCACTAACATGATCATTTTCATAACTTTAATTCCTCTAACATAATTGATACGTTTGGTGAAACCAATGGTTAAATTCTTTTTATTAATATTATATATCACAATACGCTTTGTGTAATTGTTTTATTTGAAAACCTTTTTTACAGTTGCCATAGTTCCGCCATTTTTTTCCATACCACAACCTAGAAAAAGGCAATAATTATATCTATAAAATCAAGTTAATAAACTCAATTAAAATTCAAGAATCAATACTTTCTCTTTTAATGATGTCTTTGACTGGAACCGCAGTAGGGATGAAAAAAAACGCTCCTGCGCAAATACATTTTAATTTATCAGAAGCTCTATTGTTATATTACTGTCATCTACATCCTTGTGAGTTTAGGTACGTATCTACTTTATAACAGAACTATAGTGAAAGTCTATGTAATAATTTAATGTTTTTAAATAATCATTTATTATAGGTTATTTTAGAAATGACTTGGCCTAACAAGACGAAGGATAAATGTCATTTTGCTGCGCCCTGTCAACAATGACTCTAATTCAGGATTTCTGTAATTAGATTTACGGATGACAGACTGTACCACTCATTGAATAGACCAAAGGAAGATTTGAGTACTCAATGTGACTTTAACTCATCTAATCATTGATGATATGATACTTGTCATAATGGAGAAGCTATTGTAATGGATCTTCATCCTTAATGGAGTAAGTATTAAACAACTTATAATCTCAATAGTCTATTATTTGTTAATTATAGGGTACAATCTCAATTCAATTACAACAAATGAAACTTCAACATTTGTTATTATCTGTTTGGTGTAATAAATATCACATTTCCAAATGAATATGAACCATATTCAATTTTTAGATTCCAGGGCTGATGAGATATGTGGCTGAAGAAATTTTTTCAACCTTATGTCAATGTATACTACACAATCCCTAAATCTCATGTTTAATAGTACTGTTTCTGGAACATATCTTGTCAAATTAAGTGCGGATGGTAAATATAGCAATATAAATTTCTTATTTTTTTTACTTTGCTTGTATAGTTGTAGTATATTACAATACAATCAAATATTCCTATTATTCTGGTTGATTATAGTGTCAAAACCATACATATCCTTAGTTTTACTATAGAAACCTAAATTTACTCACTGATAACTTACATTTCTTTGCATACAATATAAAATATCAACCAATTAATATATTATATATAATATATATATATATATGTGTGTGTTGTGTGTGTGTGTGTGTATGTATTTGTATATGTATTATAGTAAGTGATTTACATAGATTCTGGTCTCCATATCTATCTTTTTCCAGTGAAAAAATTATTATTATACAAAACATTGCTGCTGTTTGATAGTAACTTGGTTGTGTCCATGTCTAACTAACAAGATACATTACATCATGACAAATCAATGTGTTACTTAAAGAAAGCCTAACTTTGGTAACACTGTGCAGTTATATCATAACAATACTATACATACCTGTGTGAATGTTATTTTGCTGACAATCAATAGAGTTATAATTGACTTATTATATTGTACGAATTATATATGACTAAGCTATTCTTTGATGTAATTGGTGTTTACTATTGAGAAACCTCTATTTTATAGGTGTGCCATGGTTCCCTGCTAGTATGTCTGGGTCTTACCCCCCACAATAGAAAAAAGCAATAATAAGTTTTATATCTATATATAATACAATTAACTAGAACTCAAGTATAGATTATAGCACCCTACTATATGTTATTTGACGCGAGATGAATTAGAGGAGTCGGGGCTAGATGCTATATAAAATCACACTGTAGGTGCGCAAATGATCACTTTGTTTTGATTTATCAGAGACTCTATTATTCAGTGTTTACTGTCAGCCAATTTGCATTTGGGAGTTAGGTACGTATACTAATGGGGAGACACTAGATTTGATGCAAATGGCACTAGTACAGTCTTAATCTTTTTCAATTTTTTCAATTAAAATCTACTAAAAAATGAAAATGATAATGCTACATTGCAAACAGTTATGGTTAATAAAAATCATATTCGTGTACTATATATACATCATTTTGTTTATAGATTGTTTTCAGAAATGTGTCAAGTTTTACAAATGAAATGACTAGATCATTGAAATTTTGTTTTATCCGCTATCAAAGACATTGGGATATGTGAATTCAGGGGATGTCTTTACAGGATAACAGACATACTACTCTACTCAATAAGCAAAATGAAGATATTAAGGCAATCCAATCTTACTCAATGTGACTTTAATCCAAGTCATCTCATTATTGTCACATGGGTAACCTACTTTTATGCAGATTCAACAATGCCTGTATGTATTAACCCTTATAATGCTCATAACCTACGTCTTTGATTTTACCAGCTCAGTCAACATTTTAATTTCAAAAGCTGAACACCTACATCTAATACAATGTATTAAATTTCTTATATAATTGTTGTGCTAGCTTCCCGTACAGAAATCAATCCCATGACAAAAGACAACATAAACCTTCATGTAGATATATACAAGTACATGTGCATATATGGATGACATTTGATATGTTCATATATTTATGTTGTACATAAGGCGTCTTCGTTCAGATTGCACTTAAAAAAAAAATTTTTTTTCATTTTTTTACTACTCCTCATCAATTACTCAAATGATACCACCTTTCTCCAAGACAAATTCTAATAAAAATAAACTGCTTCTTGCTTTTTTTTTTGAGTAAACTAGAAGAGCATATAAGTTGATCAAAACTAAATGTATAACAAAACTTTCATTCTCACAAGTCATATAATACATGTATAATATATCACATATTATACAATAGGAAAAGAGAAAATTGTCACATGATATGTACTGTTACTAACCTCTCCTTGTTTTGAACTCTAACCTTTACTAGTACTTTCTTCATAGTATATTATGACCCTGTAACCATGGTAACATATTCCGTCACCCTGACAATCACATGGATGCATACTTTTACCATATTGAGTGCAGACTTCCATGGGCTTGGCTAAACTTTTGAACCTCTTCTCTTAAGATAGTGAAATAAGGTTTCAACGTTATCTAATCCAACATTATCAAATTACAGCTACAATGTACAGAAAAAACATAATAAGACACTACATTTAATCTCGCTCTTGTTGTCCCTATGGATAAAGATAGTGAAGTGTCAGGGGACAAGAAGATTTAGGACTTCATCCAGCCACAAAATTCCTGCAGGAACACAGAGATGCCTCATGCACCTACGAGCTCCTCATTTTCTACTTAATCACCTTATCCCTGTGATCTGACAATGACGATTAAAGTTTTTGAAACTACTCAAAACCCTGCTTTAAATGTAGTACCTAAACTGAGGCAGTATTAGTTTTAAGACGTCTACGACTTCTACTGAAAGATCCTCACCACATTCCAATGTAATCACAACGTATTGGGTCATACAGTGATAAAGTGTGATACCCCTTATTTTGGCGTAATTTAAAGTTATTTGACATTACATTGTTATTATTATTTTTATCTATCGTTTTAAAAAAAAACTACATGATCATAAAACAAAGGCCTAAAAAAGAAAACTACAAACCTATTGAGCTACTAAATGTAGTCACTACATGTACATTATTAACATTGTTCCTTTTCCAATTTTGACATTGTAATTCCTTTTTGTATTTGTGGATCAACAATCTGGAATGTACTTTTGCTTTTAAATGATCAAACTTTAGGTGGATCAATATGTCACATGGATAATAATTGGATTTGGTTGATCAGTTTTTACGTAGCTTATTATCGGATATATATCTCGAAGACTTTCAATTCAATTTAAACATTCACCTGGGAAGTGAATAATGAAGTAACCTTTACATACCCCGTCCCGTAGCCTGCAAAATTTTTTATAATATACTTTGGGATACATATATATACCTGGTAGTACCAGAGAATCCTCAACTCACTCTTGGGTGTCTGCTCCACACCATTGATAACCATCACATATCAATCATCAGCTGTCCATATATTGTTTTTTAAAAGTAATACAAATTTTTTTATTTAGAATAATAAATAAAAGTAAACTTCATAACCTCCTTGGCGGCTCGTCAACCTTTTAAATCTGAGGAGTTTCTTGAAAAGGACTTAATTAAACTTTTTGTTTTGACTATTACAGAATGTCGTGAAAGGTCTTTTATTACCTTATTTGTTGGTTACTTTTTCAAAGATGGCTGCCAAACCAAGAAATATCCATAGTTTAACTCTTTCTCAATACATGTTTATATTATAATTAAATATAATATTATCAATTTAATTAACCATACCCGTAATTAAACTGCCTAAATAATTAAATGAAATCTTAAGGTTAATTTGGTTAACCTCTTGGAAAACCATTATACTGGGTGAGAAAGCAGTCCATAAACGATAATGGCAATGTACATGACGAGTGGGGCACTGGCAACTCTACAATGTATCTAAACCCAGGCCAATCACAGTACGTTATATATATTCATGTCACTTTATACAATATGTATATCTAATGTTTGCAGGCTACTGGTGATGGATATGTTAGTGGTACTTTTAATGATATTCCTTGGAAGTGAGAATTTCAATTCAATTTAAATTTTTCTGTTGGAGAAAGCCTACTTTTGACAGTAAAAGTTGACATCTGGTCCTGATGTATTGTGATACTTAATGGACCAACTGTTGAAGGCTTCACAGCTCATTTAATCTTTCAGATATCTAAAGCCCAAAAAGTGAAGACAATGATTTTTAATAACATATCTTCTGTTTTAAACATTTTTAATATCTATAGTAGTGACACACTTTATATCGATTTCTTATAAACAGTTGCTGGTGAGAAGTCAATGATTCAATATGAAAAATGTACCATACGGTTGACACCAACAACCCAAGCAAAGTTGAATCAGTGCAAGTAATGGCTATCTGGTACATAATATACTTAATAGTTTATCAGTGAAATATAAATGTTTTAAGCTATTGGTGATAAAATTGCCCGAGTGGGGTCTTTTTAGCTTTTGGTTTGGCCGTGCAGGACCATTTTCAAATTGATTTTAGTTTTGGCTCTTGGAGACAGCCCCTTTTGGGACCCTCCCCCGTTTGCTCTGTCCTGATACTATTGTATACTTAATGGACCAACTGGTAAACTTCACAGCTCATGTTTCTTTAAGATATCAAAAAGCCCAGAAAGTCACAATGATTTCAATACATAATCTCTGTTTTGACATTTTTATCTATAGTAGTGCACACCTTTATAGTATCGATTTCTTAAACAGTTCTGGTGAGAAGGCCACGATTCATATAAAAGTGTACATAATGCTTGACACCAACAATCCAAGCACGTTGCATCAGGCAAGAATGTACATATTTTTTTATATCACTAAATACGTTTCCCTTCTACACATCATTCATACATCATGTTATACTTGAACTTAAAAAAGAGGATAACTCGCTGACAGAAACTACATCATTTTTATCACCATGGTGCTCCAAGATGATTTTCTGTAGCCCTATCTATTTAGTTTAAAAGTGTATGGTGCAAATTTTACTAATAAGCATGTAGTTAAAAACATGTTATTATATATATCATGTTTTTTTAATTTTTATAAAAAAAAAAAAATTATCAAAACCATTGCCCATGGGTGGGAACCACAAAAAAAATAAAAAGTTGCCGGCTTGATCTGGCTGTTAATTTTCTTTTTTTTGATCTCAATTATGATTCGTGCAACATGCTAATTTAAAACACACGAATTAAAAAATTAAAGAAAATTAAAGGAAATTTTAATTTAAAATATTAGGCTTTTTTGCATAGGTGGTTTTCATAGGATTCTCCAATGACTCCCACAAACATGTTAAAAAAAAAAACATTACCCACAAAAACCAAATCACTGGCACCCCCCCCCCCCCCCCCCCATTTAACCACTACCCAACTTCACCCCCCACTTTTATTTTTTTAAACCCCCCTCCCCCACCTTTTTTCCCTAAACACCTTTTTTAACAACTACCACCCCACTTACACTAAACAAGTAACCATCCAACCAAATAACAAAAAAAATTTACCAATTTTTTATGAATGAAAAATTTAAACCAAAATACTAATTAACCAAAACCAAAAAAATTTACCCCAAAAATTAAAACCCCAAAAATATTAAAATTATTTTAATAATATAATTATAACCAATTTTCATCATTCTGTCAAATCAATCCTTTATATTATAAGGTGGGTAAGGTACTGTCTAATAACTAATTAAGTTACTAGTAGAATCACGTGACTTTCACAGATCGTTAACAACAGTTTTACCCCTTTGATCAACACTCCCCATAAATCCGTATCAAACAGCCGATCATTTAGGTAGATCTACACGTACACTTTTAAAAGATTAAGACATTTCATACTTCTCTTCCACAATTTACACAATAGAAGGATATTTTCGAGAGATTCATCGAAAAAAAGCCTGGACTCCCTCACAATCTCGAAAAACCCACGTTTTCTAAATCCACACCCAACCTTTAAACTCTAATTAACCCAACCTTTTAATTATTCTTATAGTTTAAAAGTTAATACTGTACTCACCCCAGCTGTCCACGTCAAATCCTACATATCTCGACCATGTTGTCATAACTTTCCAACACGTGCAAAGCCTGTAGCTATCTGGGTCCAACTAACTGAACAATGCGACCCGCACTGGTTTTGTCACAGCAGCCAGCAATGGAACATTCCATGCACGGATTACTCGTGCGGCCCTAAACATCAAACTAAACAGCAGGGTATTTTATACTGACCAGAAAAAGTAACGCACCACAATGAGTAAAACATATATACAAATATACACAAGTAAATCGACTTGTGACACCCACCGACAAAGCCTCTAATAGCATAAGCTCCATTACATCTAATAGCATAAGCACCATTGTCTTAAAGATTGTTTGTTATTTCCTTTACATTCATCGGAGTATGAAAAAAAACAGTATCCGCAAACACATAAGTTTGCGGATTATTACTTTTCGGTTCATACCCAGATGAAGGTAAAAGAAATAACAGGCAATACTTATGATTAAATTTTAAATATAGTTACATACTTACTATTAATAACACTAAATGCTTATATTTTATTTTGAATTTCTTTTTTCTTTTGGTGCTAAACAATAACGCTCAATAAGACAACGTATCGATATAAAGTGACGTCATCAGATATAACGTTCCCCGATTACGTTATGTTTACATTCATCTAGAAATGTAAAAACTCACGTTGCTACGGTTGAACCAATGGGATGACGTTAAATTGTAATGAATGCAACGGAAATGTAATTATTCCGAAATGCTTGGAGTTGACAAACATGTTGACAAGTATGTTGTCTGAGAAATAACTATGTCAAAACCATGAATCTGTTCTTTGTACATTTGGCTTGAATTTAAAATCTGAGAACATGTCCATTCCTCTTCTGTATTGGATTTCAAAACTTCACAAGAATCCAGAAAAGGGTCCAGAATAGGCCCTACCAAATTCTTGTCTCAAACACTAACCATTATCATGACCACTATCAAGGATGGACTTTTATCATGTTTCCAAAACGTTTTCGACACTAGAGGTATTACTCACAAGTGGGTTCTCTAGATTTGGGGATAGAACATATAGACAGGAAGTAAGTATCCCAATGGGAACCAACTGTGCTTCATTACTTGCCATTTGTTTCTCTATGCATATAAATATAAGAGTTTCTAACTCAACTGGCTAAATCAAAACAAAAGGGTCTGGCGAACAAGTTTAATTTCATCTTTCGATATATTGATGATCTTGTATCATTCAATAATAATAAGATCCCAGATTAGAGAGCGAGATCACAGCCAAGTCTTACCTAATAGGAACAAGGGATATTTAAATTTCATATTCCCATAATGACCCGGAGAAAAAGCAATGGGTCAATCAGTCATGCAGCACTCCCAGAGAACGACATCCCACGGCGCCCCCTCTACAAACAACGTAGAATCATTACATATACATTGCATTGTTAATAAAGTTAAACTTTGATTGATTGATTTATTCATTCATTCTTTAATCAAGTTTAGATCTACGGTAAATTAAAATTATTGTATGTTATTAGGAGAGGGCCTCGTAAGTTGGATAACTTGAGCCCAATCCATATGTAGCTTATATGCTATACAGTATGTTTCAATCAAACCTCCCAAAAAATGGAAGAAATGTTTGCAGTATTAATTTTCTCTTATAATTGTTTCTACGCACAAAGACACTTAACCAAAAATCTCTAAATTGTATAACCATATGTTTGACATCCAATAGCCGATGATTAATAAATCAATGTGCTCTAGTGGTGTCGTAAAACAAAACAAACTTAACTAAATTGTATGTTGACTGATTCACAAATGCATGCCATCTGAAATGTCTAAACGACCACTGGGCTCTGTCTTGTGCAGGTTGAGATTTGACAAAGACACCTACAGGTAGACACGACGTAATATACTCGTACGAAGGCAGGGCGTATGTCACGAGGAGTGGCAGTCCTCCTAAAGACAAATCACTAGTAATCATTCATGGGAGCAGTCGCCACCTGGACTCTTTATCTTGAATGAATGAATGTTTAACGACACCCCAGCACAAAAATACACATCGACTATTGGATGCCATTGGACTCTCTCTTATGCAGGTATATAATTTGGAATGAATTATCCACACCTGTGACGTCACTACGTGTAGATAATTTTTCAAGAATCAACACCTGTGAAACAATGCAATTGTGGTACAAAATGACCATGGTACGAAATGATTCCGTACGAAACGACTTTTTCGAATGGTACGAAGAGATCATAGTACGAAAGAACTATGGTCAAAATGACTTTTTGCAATGATACGAAATTATAAACATGTCATCAAGACATCATCACCGTTGATAAAATATTTGTTTAAAACATTATCGTAACCACATGCCTTATTTTGTTTAACTTGTGTATTTCTTCGGATATTTCATTTGCGGTTATATCTTTGTTTAATTCGATAACGTTTGGGCCGCTGTTATGTTGGTTAAAACATCTTCTACGTCATGGTTATTATTTGTATCTTCCGTAGCAAGGTTACGAAAATTATTAAAAAAATCATTGTTATTTAAGTCCAGTGCAATTGCCTATGGTTTTGTTAGCATTAAAATGTGTATTGCTTGGTTATATTCTTTATACCGTTGTTTACACAAGAAGTAATGGATGAACAAAACATGATTACACAGATAGTCATGCTAAAAAAGAATAAAGTCTATAGCCCACTATTTATGTTGTTTAGTTAGGTTGTAACAACATTACAGAATTGCATATATGACGGCCATCTTGAAAATGGCAGCCATATTATCCCTGTCCCGAGTCAGACCCCCGATCCCATCGGAGTCCGGACTCGGGATAGGCGTGTTCGAAACCCTAGTGGTATATGGACACGTTAAACCAGTTACTAAGCTAAGCTAAGCAGCCATATTGAAACTTTATGTGAACCATTCAATGAATTTAAAAAACGCCCCAGTGAACTAATCTGTGCAACGGTTCATGCTTGTATCATCATATAAATGGTTTTCCAAGTTATCTACTCTAATAATAATGCTAGTTTTAGTAGTTTAATATAAGGATAATATATCCTCAGAGGAATGCAAATTCATTTTTAAATTTTTCACCTGGGAAGTGAATTAATGATAGAGAACCCTTTACATAAACAGTTCCCGTAGCCTGCAAAATATTTTTGATAATATATTGTGGGAGACCTATATTATACCGGTCTAGTACCAGGAGAATCATCAACATCTTTGGGTTGTCTGATGCACACCATTGCTAAACATCCCTATATCAATATTAGCTGTCTCATTAGTAATTGTTTATGAAAGTTAATACAAATACTGTTGTAGTTAGAGAATAATAAATAAAAGTAAACATATCATATACCTCTCTGTGCTGGCTCAGTCATAATACTTTTAAATCTGTAGACAGTTTCCTTCTTTGAAAGGACTTAATTAGAACTTTTGGTTTTGACGGATCTACAGAAGTGTCGTTGAAAGGTCTTTATATTCTCAATCTAGTTGTATGGTTACTTAATGCCTTAGATGGCGGCCAGATACGAAAGACAATATGAGTCATAGTTTTAACTCTTACGATCTCTCAATACATGTATATGTTATAGAATTAAATATATATATAATCAATTAAATTACACTATAATCCGTAATATAAACTGAATTAAATGAAACCTATAAGGTTCAATTGGTGGTTAACACTTATGGCAGATGTACATGGTCATATCAATATTATGTGTCTCATTAGTGCTTGTTTATGGAAAAATTTGATTAGAAACTGTTTATTAGAGAAAAATAAATAAAATAAAAGTAAACATATCATATACCTCGTCCTTTTCTGGTCAGTCATGCTGTCAAGTCTATAGAAGGTTCTTGCAGAAGGACTTCAATTACGAACTTTTCTTTTTGTCTGATCGCACAAAATGTGCATTGAAAGGTCTTTATATTCTCAGCTAGTTTGTGTAATCACTTATGGCATATAGATGGCGATCCAGATAATGAAGACATTTGAGTCGTATGTTTAAGTCCTACGATCTCTACATACATGTTATATGCATAGAATTCTATATATATATAGATTATATATCACTTAAATTACCACTCATAACGTAATATACACTGTCTAAAATGAATTAAATGAAATCTATAATGTTCAATATGGTTAAAACTTTTGGGAGAAACCCCATTAATGAAAGTCGTCTTTTACTATGGATGATGTGTCTGTAAATTTAGATGCATTTTTCTTCTAAGGAAAACTATGACTATTCATGTTTGTGCCTGTATAGATCTTAAAATTTATTATTGCAACTTTTATTGATTCAAGGGCTCTGAATGATTATATTGAGACCAATATTTATATATACGTTATTGTATAAGTGCCGTGAAGTTTTATTCTAGGACATCATTCATATCACCATGTCATACTTGAGTACTTAAATATGCGGATAACAGTCCACTGAATTGATACTACATCATTGTCATCACCATGGTGTATCCACCCCCCCCACCCCCCCCCCGATGACTTGTCTGGAATCCCTATCTATTTTTATTTTAAAGTGTAATGTCAAAATTTTTACTAATAAGCTCGCTAGTTAATAAACATCTACTTATTACATTATACATAATTTAATAATTATATAATATAAAATTTAAACTACACCCATTATATTATCATTATAAATCACAGATCCAACGATATCATGGATTATAACATATTCATCAATAAAATTAGTGGTGGCAGGGGGTGGGGTTAGTTTTATAGATAACAAGTATAACTTCTTATAAAATCTAGGACCTGTAAACATTGCCATAAATTTTTTTAAATAAATCACAACTGGATATCATGAACTGGCAGTATGTATTAAATATAAAATTTTATTATTTTTTGTTCTGGTAATAAATAAATAATTGATATACTACATGTATGTTATTGTCAATCAATTTGTTGCCATGTAATGATACACAAAAAACAACATTAAGTTACAACTTACTTGCTATTATTAAGAGAACATGTAAGAGTTTATGAATTAACACAAAAACAGATGAAAGTAGAGGAAATATTTGTTTAATTGTGTTGTGCTTAATAACATGAATCTATAACACTATAAAATGTTAGTTATAACTTACTACTTCATTTTTCTATTCTTCTTAAAAGCAATAAAATATAATGTATAAACAATTTGTCATCTAACTGTTCAACTCAATACGTTAATATATAGGTGGGTAAGTACCTGTCTAATAAACTAATTACGTTACTAGTCATCCAAAATTCCATATACAGCATTTACTATTATCACGCCATAAATTTAAACTCTATTATATATTGGTGATACACGTCTACTAGAAGCTATTGATCAACATGGTCACTAATTACTGGGTTGATCTCCTTTCATCAATGATCCAAAACTTAATTAGTGTTTGAGAATTAAATAACAAAATTTCCCTGAAATTTAATAGATACACATCAAACATTAGTGAACACCTACACTATTAAATTCACATGTATAATTACCTTGATCTTCTCAGTAGTGCTTCATACTTTTAGCTGCTTCTTGATTACTAGCTAATGTACTGATTGTCTCATTTGATAAGCACACAATGAGCATTGTGAGCTGTGGAGAGGGCCGAGACCTAAGTGGTTAGAATGAATGAGATGCAAATGATCAGAAGAGTTACATATACAACGTGTATAATATTATGGTAATACATATAAATGAGAATGCCCCTTTAGTTAATAGATTTAATGAGATGTCCTATATTATACATATAGTATATGTTAACTCACCACTGGAGTAAGCTGTTCAGGTAGAAATGTCATAGCACAATAATTACCTGCAGTTATCAGTGAATATTAATAGGGTTCAGATAGGTTATTATCAATAAATTGTCTCACACCTTTCATCACTGTTTTTTTGCTATTCTTTTTTATATTATGCTCAATGACACATCTGTACCGAACTATTTATCTTTCCATCTTACCAAGTTTCTGTAACATTTAGAAACATTTACATGTAATGCATGTACTAAATGTATTAAATAGAAATGAACAGGTTGTGCTAGTTTCCCATATAATATTATCTTTATGGCAACAAAATATACTATATTCAAGTTGAGAACTACCTCTAATCTTAGGTTATAACCTTTAGCTCGCAAATGAAATAGGGAGGGAGAAAGATGGTTTGGAACAATGAAAAGGCTTTGCAAGTCTGTTAATTTTATCAATAAACTTGAGCGCTAAATACTTACGCCATTTTGCAAACCAGAATCTCATAAGAATGATGATTGTCATTCTTCACATTCACCACTGTGACCTCATATCACATTTTATATGTTATTAATGAATGTTTCCTCACGTTATTTCTACACTTGGAAGGAAAGTTTAGAGAAAAAACCGTCAAAAATAAACTTTTATACTAAAAATATATTAGATTAAGAGAGACAGCTGGAAAGAATCACAACATTTCAACATGACTCACAAAAACTTTTACATTATAATGCCCATGCCCCATGCTATGCTTTTGAGTGTATGGTACTTTTGAAAACATATGTGTATCATAATAATGTCACTTACATCACATTTGATGCTGGGTTGCTGGCTTTCTTTTTTTCCGGTCTTTCGCCTGCTGCAGATTGTTAAACAGTCCCTTTTATACTAGGTACTGGAATAGGACGACCCGTTAGTCTGAGAGGAACATCTTGGGTGTAGGCAGATACTGAACATACAGTTGACTGCTCATGATGAGACTCGAGCTACCTCAAGCCAAAAGTCATATGGGAGAGACCCTCCTTAGTCTGAGAGGAACATCTTGGGGTGTAGCAGATACTGAAACGTACAGTTGACTGTATCTCATTGATGAGGTTAGCTCGAACTACCTCAAGCCAAAAAAAAGTCCATATGGAGAGACAATGACCAGGTGTAGATTCTACGTACATGAATATAAGGTCATTTACGGGGTGGTATCTAGTATGTGGAAAAATATTCGTTTCCACCATTTCTTGGAAAGTGAGGAAATCCTAGTACGTTACCAGCTGATCAGCTTTGTCCACACCTCCCATGTAAGTGTTGTAATTATGAATTATTGCTGGTTTCTGGATGGTCCTCTATTTCCTCTTGTTACAAGCACTAGTTCTTTTTGGATCTCTACCATAGAGTGCATCATCAATAGTAGAAAAAGAGCAGCTACAACTCTTTTATCCATCCATTTGATTACGAGTATACATCCATCAGCGGTATGTTATCACTTCACCTTTTTCTACATGCTTCCTCTGAACCAGTCAGGTATCCCCTTTTTGTTCAGCCTGACTGACCACACCTTCCAGAGCCATTTTCATAGAGCCTTTTACACAGGTCTGACTTGTGTAGAAGTGTCAAAAAGTTGTACTCCTTACCTAGAAGGTCAGCTGCTAGAGAGAGAACAACATACTTGACAATGGTATCCATCTGTTCCTCGATCTCGTTTCATCAGATTCTTCCATCCGTATAGCCTGTCCAAATTCCACATATAACCACTTTTGGGCATCAGCCAGTACCCAAGCCTTGATTCCCCATTCGTGTGGCTTCTTAGGAAGGTACTGAAAGAAAATGAGAGGCGGACCTTTGTACCTGATAATGCTCTATCTACACTACAGTTCTGTTTGGTGTGTTATGATGATTTGAACTGAGCAATGAGGGGTGAGTGATAATTGGCCGAATTTTATATAAACATCATGTCCAGCTTGGCCATAGGAGATTGTACTTGTCATTGTCCTGAGAGATGGGAGAATTTTCAGTGAAGAAAGAACCTATCATGGATCATTTCATTTCCGAAAGCATCATTAAGAAATGGCCAACTTGTGTGCCCATAACTTGGAATACTTGGTAAGCTGAACAATTACCCCTGGTTATAATTTATGATAGGAAGTTATATAATTCTTCAAGAGGTGAACCTACGTTTACTACAATCATGAGCTCGAGCTCTGGTGTGTGTTTTCATGAAGATAGTCAACATGAGATTGTAAGTACTGCTAACCATAGAGGGTTAGTTTTTTTTAATATTTCATTACTTAGAGTGTCTGTCCATAGATGCTTAAAACCTATTACTGTTCTGCTCCAGACAATTGATTGGTTGGTCCTGGTTTTTCCTTGATACTGAGTAATACTAGTATCAGCATAATTAGTTTTAGTAGGAGGATTGAAGAAAGGTGTACCAAAGAAAGAAACAGATTTGTAGTAAATTATTACTGTTCTTTCTTTGCATCTAAAAAAACAATCAATCATCTTTTTTGTCATTTTCATCAATAAAACTATTCGAATCATCATCGCTAAAATCGCTATTAATTTCTTCCATCAATTTGGGTAACAAGTGCTCAGGATCATTCAAGCTTAGGAAAGAAAAGAGCCATTTCAAGAAAAATCGATCCAAAAAAGCAATTGTTTTTATACACCTTCAGGTGCCACAAGAGCCTTCCGTGTTTTGCAAGGAAATTGGGGGGGCTTTCCATAGGGAGCCTTCCGCAAACGGGGAAGGGTTTCAGGTAGATAACATTGTCATAATTGAAATACAGTAAATGTTTCATTTCCAACGTAAGTATAGATATACTATGGAAGATAATGATACATTCATTTTACTGCTGTATACTGTATCTTTAGTCTAGTCCCGTCTTTATGCCATATTTTACTGCTAACACAACTTGTGGCAATTTTTAAACTAACAAATCCATTATCTGTCAAATAACACCTATATTAAAGGAAGGGGCAAAGAAAGTACTCATTAATAAATAAAAAAAGGGCTACTTTGATGATGTTAAGAACATGTTTGATACAAAGTAATGAGTCTATTAACAGCACCATCTCTGAAAAAAAAGAAAAACTTTTAAAATTCACACAACATGTACAATATTTAAAGATGTAAATGTACTGTATATGTACATGTATATTTTGTATAGTATTTTATCACATTATGAAACTAAAGACGTTTGAATAGTACTCAATAAACAATAATAACAATATTACCACATAACAAAGAATAAACAAAATGGTGCATAAAATTTTGGGTAATATAAAAACACAGATGAATAGCAATAAGGTCAAAGGGTCAAAGGTCAAAGTAGCATATATAGATACTGTTGTACAAATTCACTACTAAAAATTTAATGTTTAATACATTCTAAATTACATCAGTCACATGACTTGATAGATAGTTTTAAACACAGCTAGCATTTTATCATAGTATAGGAACTGCCATGGGATTAGTCATCAAAGAGTTCAAATACCACGTATATCTTATTTTTTGTTAATACTAGTACTATTCATACCTTCTCCCTTCCACACACGCAATTGCAATACACCACAACAGAAGGATATTTTCGAGAGAACCTATATGAAAAAGTCTAGCACTCCCCCGTCACAAACTTGACAATGTCACGCCAGCTATAAGCCTGATCATTAATTTTAATCACTGGCTTCTTTCTTTGTAAATTAAGTTTTCCAAGTATATTCCAAGTCTAGCTACTGCAAAACATTTGCAGTACAGTTATATGGTGCATAATTTTCCCTTAATTCTTACGTGAATTCAGAGTTACTATATTGACATTACTAGCATTATTAAGCCAAAAGCCAGACTGTCTCACCCCCCTCTGGGCTTCTGTACCCAGTATATAACATAATAAATTCTACTAATGTATTAAAGTTAACCTCATTACATTTCAATTTAATTGAGTAGGAAATGTTGGATTTGAGACTTCTTTGTCAAACTGGTATTCTCAAAACTAATCTTCACTGTATTGGAATCTATACATTAATAATACTATATATGGTTCAGCAGGATAAATTGTAGCAAAGCATAGGAGACACTATTTGTTTATTAGAGAGTCATTCAAGCGATCCTATGACAACGAGAGGAGGTAATTGTGTTATATCAGTGCATGCATACACATTGCATACCCTTATCTTTTAGTTCCATGTTCCAGGACAAAACATTTTGTCCATCTAATATTAATATTAATTATGATGGACGTTTATACATACTAGAGGTCAAGATATTGATGATGTAGAGCTCTATTTTGCTATGAATGGAAGGTAGTTCAAATCCCACTTATCAGCATCTTATCATGTCTTATATTACTGATATGTTGATGCTAATTGATGAATAATACGACTACTATAGTAGTCAGTGTTTTGTTGGAAAGAGATACTACTGTAGCATTACTGCTATCAATACTAATAATAGTGATATGAGGAACTTCCTCTCCAATTTATACCTACTGAGGATAATAACACCCATATATGGGATATGTTAATATTTGATAAATAATGTAACTTAAACACTGGAGATCACGTCAATCAAGTGAGTGCGTTTTGTATAATACAATTAATTAAATATTATGGCAACTATAAGAACTAACTCTGCTACTACAAGACTACCTCCATTATTCAGCCACACCCCCATTAGCAAGCTCCCAGACTACACACAGCAGACCTAGTGGTATGTCCACCACCCAGTGGTCCTTCATCTACATACAAAATTCAGAGAAGGCAAAGGAGATACCAAATGTCAAATATGAAGTACTGGTACTATAAAAGATTACCATTACATAAGGTGTTATTAATATAGTTGTTATGGCACTCAATACTAAATGGGATACTCATCCTCTATAGGAGTATAGACAGCCAAAGCTAACACCCACTGTTTGGTTTAGGGTTAAGGGGACAATGGTGCAGCCAGGATTATCTATTATCATGTAATAAGCATAACTAGTGAGCATTTGTCTTAATTTAATGAGATTTATGGCATTGATATCAACATAATTATCAACATTTTTTCTACTGAACTACAAGCCTACATTTGAATCTAACATTATAAGTCATTTTGGACATATCAAAAGAATGGACATATTGACATTCCTGGAATAAATATATGACTTCAATGGGTTGAATATAGAATGAACCTAATTTCATATGTGGCTTATAGCATCCACACCTACAACATAATGTACACATATATATTCTGCAGGCTTCCTATATGTGAGCCTATCAATGTGAATCTACATTAATAGATACATGACAATAGGATAGTATTTAAGAGAACAACTTCCATGTTAAAGGAAGATCCCACCTTTAAATTGAATTCTTTGCAGAATTTCTTAATTACTTGGGGACATACACAAACCCACTCATCACCTCCTCTATTGCTGATCCTATTTAGTCCTAGAAGACCGTAAATACACCAAATACTGTCATAGTGATTGTGATGTTCTCTAAGTATGGACAGTACTTTTTAAATAAAGTAACTCAGTCCTTGTGATATAATAGGTTATAAATAGAAGCATTACCTGAAAACATTTTAGTAATTTTTCGCCATGCACCAATAGAACCTAAATAATTGATGTTTCTCTGTACTATTTTATAATAACATTAGTAAGTTATATATTATCTATAATAAAGTATTGCAAAAAATTGCATGAACAAACTTGTCCGTATAAATCCGTGATGAAACATTTACGTGATTTTCAAATGAAATCAAAAATTATATGTGTAAATTAACTCAATATTAAAATATTAAAACAATTACAGATGTATTTTTAGAAATTGTCAACAATATTTTCATTACTTGAGTCAACAATGATAACAAAATTTATTAGGCATATCTACATTTATTGGGCAACAGACAATTTAATATTAACATACATTCATTTTGACCTGCTAGGAATTGGTGTATAAACTTTTACCTACCTAATAAACATTGATATTCATGTAATTTAAACAATTGTTTGACAATTCAACACAAAAAAATAATTATTTCATAAAACATAAACAGTGCTGATTAATAATGTCTTAACTCTATTGTATACCGTATCATAGGCTACGAAGTCATATCCATGATTTCCTTTTAAAGTGAGCATTTAAAGCTGTGTGTTTGACTTATTGATAGAATGTCTCCCTTATGTTTACCATGTACAATTTGCTAGTGCTTATGGCTTGCAAATTAGGTATCAACAATGGAAGCAATTCACTGTTTTGTTTTGTCTCATTGTAGTCAGGGAATATATATAAATCTTCTATTTCCTGTTTTAGGATTATAAAGCACTTCCCAGTGTCAAATGAATAAAAGGTAACTCTATATATATACTTGATAGAATCTATCACTTTCCATTTTGTCAGCTGTTGTAATTAATGAGTCCAGAGTGGCAGCTGCTTCATTGTCTATATAGTTATGAAATAATAGTTACCATAACTTGTGCAGCTGTGTGTAATTATGAGTATTAGAATGTGTTTTTAATTGTCTTTATAGTTATGAATCTAATATTACTGTCAGCTGTTATTTATTTCTGAGTATTCGAGAGGGCAGAGTTTCATTGTCCTATATAGTTATGAAATATGTTACCATGACTTGTCAGTTGTGTGGAGTATTAGGAGGTGTTTCATCGTGTCTTTATAGTTATGAATCTATTACTTGTCAGCTGTATGTATTTATGAGTATTAGGTGTGAAGGATGTTTCATTGTCTATATAGTTATGAAAGCTATCACTTTTAACTTGTCAGCTGTATGTAATTGTGAGCATTAAGAAAGTTTTCAGTATGAAAGCATGAAATTAAATGATAACGATTTACTTATATAGAATATGGTAATATTGATATCCTTGTTTAGTTCATTAATGTTACCCACAGAAATTTTTTAGAGTCCTTATCAACTACAAGTATAAGAAATGAAATGCAAATACCATGCAGCAATCAAAGAGTAATTGGAATACCTTGCAGATGATAAAGATATATATTCAGGTGTCCATCACGTCACAAAAATTGAAATCAACTTCCTCTAAGTAAAAATTTTATATAAACTTATAAGAGAACCTATGAAGCATTCAACATGCAACTTAGACGCTGTTTAGTCAAGTTTTTATTCTGCTTGGCAAATGTCTCTGTAAGGTCTTGAGTGTAAACTTGTAAACACACATACTATACAGGCCTGTATGGAGACTTTTGAAAAGGGGGGTGATGTGCATCCCCGTGCACCCCCCTGGTATGGACCTCTATAACATATTCTTATTAAACTAAACCAGCTAGTGGGGGAATAAACAATATAACATCTTTCTTTCTTTAAACAGGAAAACATGTCTCGATCGTTAGTTAGACACATATATCAATTGCAGAGCTTTTTGAATTTTTAAAAATTGAAGACTGTCTATAATTAAATTATAAATAATTATAAATTTATACACAATTAAAGAAAACGTTCATCACGTCACGTGAGCGCGGCTATAAAAGGCGGCGATATCTGAGCTCAATTTTTATTTCAGTCAAAAATATTATTTTAGATTTTATTGTTCCTCAGCTACAGTTGGCAATTTTTAAGAAAGATGGCTGAAATATTTGTAATCATAATTATTTTCAATAATATGTTCCTGATTTCATGTGTGTATTGACAGCTTGCACTTATAACATGATTTTACAAACAATACTGGGTGAGAAAGCAGTCATACGATATGGCAATGTACATGACGAGTGGGGCACTGGCAACTCTACTATGTATCTAAACAAGGCCATATCACAGTACGTTATATATATTCATTGTCATTATATACAATTGTATATCAATGTTTGCAGGCTACTGGTGATGGATATGTTAGTGGTACTTTTATGATATTCCTTGGAATGAAGAATTTCAATTTCAATTTAATTTTTCTGTTGGAGGAAAGCCTACTTTTGACAGTAAAAAGTTGACATCTGGTCCTGATAGTATTGTGATACTTAATGGACCAACTGTTGAAGGCTTCACAGCTCATGTTTCTTTCAAAATATCTAGAAGCCCAAAAAGTAACACAATGATTTTTAATAACATATCTTCTGTTTTAACATTTTTATATCTATAGTAGTGACAACTTTGATATCGATTTCTTAAACAGTTCTGGTGAGAAAGCAATGATTCAATATGAAAATGTACATACGGTTGAGCACCAACAACCCAAGCACAGTTGAATCAGCAAGAATGGCCATATCATGGTACATAATATACATTAATAGTTTATCAGTGAAATATAAATTTTTTAAGCTATTGGTGATAAAATGTGCCCGAGTGGTGCTTTTCGATTTTGGTTGTGGCAGTGAGAAATTTCAAATTGATTTTAGTTTTGCTCTTGGAGAAAGCCCACTTTTGACACTAAAGAAGTTGACATCTGGTTTCCTGATACTATTGTGATACTTAATGGACCAACTGGTGAAAACTTCACAGCTCATGTTTCTTTCAGATATCAAAAAGCCCAGAAAGTAACAATGATTGTCAATAACATATCTTCTGTTTTGACATTTTTATATCTATAGTAGTGACAACTTATAGTATCGATTTCTTAAACAGTTCTGGTGAGAAGGCAATAATTCATATAAAAGTGTACATAATGCCTGGAACACCAAACAATCCAAGCACAGTTTGAAGTCAGGCAAGAATGGCCACATCATGGTATATAATATACATTAATCAGTGCAGTATAAACGTTTTATAGGCAAGTGGTGATAAAATGTTAGTGGTACTTTTAAGATATTGGTTGGAAGTGAGAAATTTCAATTGATTTTAGTTTTGGTATTGGAGAAAAGCCTACTTTTGAAGCACTAAAAAGTTGACATCTGGTCCTGATGCTATTGTGATACTTAATGGGCAACTGTTTGAAGGCTTCACAGCTCATGTTCTCTTTCAAGCTATCAAGA
Source organism: Gigantopelta aegis (assembly GCF_016097555.1). Lineage (NCBI taxonomy): Eukaryota > Metazoa > Mollusca > Gastropoda > Neomphalida > Peltospiridae > Gigantopelta > Gigantopelta aegis. Next base: position 69,311,819 of record NC_054708.1, read on the forward strand.
AGCCCAAAAAGTATAATGATATTTATAACGTGTCTTCTGTTTTAAACATTTTTATATCCATAGTAGTGACAGCTTATGGTATTGATTTCTTAAACAGTTCTGGTGAGAAAGCAATGATTCAATATAAAAGTGTACATAATGCTTGGAGCACCAACACCCCAAGCTCAGTTGAATCAGGTGACAATGGCCATATCATGGTATATAATATACATTAATACTTTAATCAGTGCAGTATAAAATGTTTTATAGGCTACTGGTGATAAAATGTTAGTGGTACTTTTATATATTTTGGTTGAGAAGTGAGAAATTTCAAATTGATTTTAGTTTTGCTCTTGGAGGAAAGCCCACTTTGACACTAAAAAGTTGACATCTGGTCCTGATACTATTGTGATACTTAATGGTCCAACTGTTGAAAACTTCACAGCTCATGTTTCTTTTAAGATTTTAAAAACAAAGGTAAACATTGATGACTTTAATGTGTTCTGAATTCAAATTTTGATCTATAGTTTGTGACAGCTTATGATATTGAATGTATAAACCAAACTGGTGAAGATGCCATCATTCAATATGGAGATGTTCATGACTGGTGGAGCCCTGACTGTCCAAGTGTAATTGTTGACAAGGGTATATTAAGGTAAATATTTTGATGCTACATAGTCAGTATGTAAATGTTAACAGGCTACCGGTGACTATTGCAAAGTATCTGGTATTGTATTAATTATACTTGGAAGTGAAAAATTCCAATTGAATTTGACTACTCTGGCTGGAAAGAAGCCTGTGTTTTTAATGCTAAAAAGTTGACTGAAGGTTCTGATACTGTTGTGATTCTTAGTGGACCAACTGTTTGATGTTCAATGGCTAATGTTTCATTTTAAAATAACAAAAATACAAGAAATACAAGTAATATTTATGACTTTACTATTATATGCAATGATTATGTTCATATATTGACAGAATACAATATTGATTTCTTAAACAGCACTGAGGAGAAGGCAATGATTGAATATAAAGTGTTCATAACACTTGGAGCACCAAGAACCCAAGTACAGTTGAATCATGTCATAATGGCCATATCATGGTACATAATTTATACTAATACTTTAAGCAGTTTCAGTGTAAATGATTTGCAGGCAACTGGTGATGAATGTGTAAGTGGTACTTTTATAATTTCTATCAAAAGTGAAAAATTTGAGATTAAATTAATTTTGTTGCTGGACAAAAAGCCCACCTTTAATGCTAAAAAGATTAAGTGCTGTCCAAATTCTATTGTGGTTCTTATGGGCCTACCGTTACTGGTTTAGCAGCTCAGGTTTCATTCCAGATAACAAGTGACCTAATAAAACGTTTGATATTTCAATATTATCCAGCCCCCCTGCCCACCCATTTTCTCCACCATAATAATATGCATGTTAATGTTTTATTTTATTGTTTATTTGACAGCTTATACTATTGATGTTTAAACATATTGGTCAGCAAGCAGTAATTGAATATGGTGCTGTAAATAAATCATGGAGTCCAGGCAACCCTGGCACCATTTTTCCCAATGCTCTATTAAGGTATGTAAAATGAAGATCATATCAGAATATTATAGAAGTTTTCCAGGCGACTGGCATTGCAAGGTGTCTGGTACTTTTTAACGATTTTAATTGCAATAAGTGAAAAGGTCAAGATTGAATTTGATTATTCTACTAGAGGAAAGCCTGCTATTACATCTACTAAACTGAGTAAAGTCCTGTTTCATGTCAATATTGCTAGTGGACCATCTGCGAAGACATGAAAGCTATTGCTACTCTGCAAATTATTGAGATCCCATATAACAAACTCTCATATTGTATAATATATGATTTGTGACAATCATGTAAAAGGAAATTACATTAATAAGTACAATATTTTTTTTTGATTTTTGCATAGGCCTTTATTTTTATCATTAATAATAATAACAATATAATTACTTATTTAAAAAGTCTTAGCATAGTTTACCATATATTGGCATTCAAATTGATCAAGTCTTTCTAGCATATCATGAAACTTTATATAATAAGACAATATATCTACAGATTATAGACTGGATTTCAGTATTGTCAACAAGCAATTACTCTATCTTGGCCAATTAAAATAGATTACTATCTGTATAGTGTGACATATTCATCACACATACAGGTAGATCTTGTTTTAAAGAAGGTGGGACCAGACATTCCTATCCTGAATTGTACTCATGATGAACATATACAGTATTAAAGTCATTCCTGTAAGTGTGCAACTTGTTCGAAGGATCCTTCTTGACTTAAATATTAACTTACAGACTTGTGGCCCATCACAATGTGTATTTTGCATCTGGCTGAAATGTTTTAATTTTGAATACTTTGACTAACAGTTCCTTTTTCTATTTTAAACTTAGTTCTTCTCTGCTTTGCTTCTACTAGTGCTCTTGACGTTAAGGAATTGTTTTCATTACTGTTCTTACACATGGGATAATAAACTGCTCAATGCTATTTCAAGAGCATCCTTTCAATAGAACAATAATCTATATAGATTATATGCACTAGGATTGTTTCAATATATTTATTAACTTTGCTACATTCACAATTTTATACAGTACAGTGTAGGACACCCTCCTCATATATAGTTTATTTAGGTATTTAATATTTTGTTAAATTAACAATAATATATTTTTCTTAGTAATTAATGAGGCTTTGAAGGCAGTACGGTTCATTACTATTAAGAGGCTTGGAAGTAGCATAATATATTATAATAATCTTAATTAATACAATTATTACAATTAATACATTTTCACCCAAAAAAAAAACATACATTGAGATAGTTTCACAGTATAATATAATGATTAGTTATTCATGCTTCTTTAAGGCTATAAAGATGTGTTTGGTGCATGGCGCACCATCCCCTGAAGAATGATATCATTACCTTTTAAATAAGGCTATGTATTGATGCCACCCAGAATCATAGCCTGATATATTGTGATAAGCCGCTGCAATGTGCATTTTATGACTATACTTTTGGATTCAACATCAAGATACTGATATGCCTAAAGAGGTCCAGGACAGAAAATTACTTACTACATACAATAAAATGAAATGGTCACCAGCTTTGGTAACAATTTTAGTCAATGGTATAATGACAGCACTAGCAAATTTTGTCACCAGTTTTAGAACAGATTACAATTATGGCAGCCATCCATTAAAGACATATGTATCTGAGGATTTGAACATTGTAGTAGAAACTACAAATTAATGAGACATATGAAGATAAAACCCTCATTTGAAAATGGGCAGTGCAGAATTTGAAGTGATAGTCTAACTTTTTTCAGACAGTGAATGGTTAACTTGGATGAAATTGGACTGCTCTACAAATCTACCATAATTTGAAGTTATAATGAAATGGAAATCATATTCAAGAAATACAGTAATAAAAGTACAGTAATTAAAAAGACCATGGAGATCTTGGCTGTGCTTATTGCCTTTAGGAAAAGGGTAATTGCACAAAAATTGTTGTGACTCCACCTCCTTGCTTAATTAAGTAATTTTAGTGTTATTAATATTACCTTTATCAAAAACCGTTTTTTTAAGAAATACATAATAATAAATAAGGCCTAAACAATACAGGAAACAAAATAATTAGCAGAAAAAAATTAGTCTCTATTTGTATTGTTTTGTATTCCTTTTTTTGCTTTTAGCATCATGGCTATTATTTACTTCCTTGGATCAACAACTTGGAAGGTGCATTAGCTGACATACCTTCAACATAAGGTCCTTAGTAACCTTAGCAATATAAGGACCCATCATTCAACTGTTAAGGGTGTGAAGGTGGGATTTTTTCCAGTGTTGTAACTGAAATTCAACATGAATTACTTTTACTTCGCCGCATACTTCAATCTTGAAGTTACCATATGCTGTACCTTGCAGAAACCTCCCACAAAATATGTAAGTAAAAACCAATAATTTAATTATTTATGACATACCTGGACAAAACCTTGATTGTTCAATCACATCTGGTGTGAAAGCCACCATTCGTTAACACTATCCATATGTAAAGCACTATTGCTGTATCCTGAAAACTGTTTAAGAGACAGTAAATGTTATAAGCTACAAAAAAGAAACGTTAAGTTAGGGATAGCAACATTATTCAAAATATTACTGTAAATATTCACTACTCATGTTTCTCGCAAATGAAAGTCTGCCTGACTATGATTTCAAGAGAGATTTAATCTTAGAAAAATCTTTGACTGATCTGAAAACTGAGCAAAGAATGGTCAAATTTTATACCTTACAGATTGCGTCCCTGTCCCTCCCATATTACAGCTGGTGAACACCACCAGGTGATGAACTTCAATCAGCATACGAAAAGCAACAGCTGTCCTGCCTATATTGTTTGATAATGGGAGTTGACAAGCATAAAGAGTTGATAGATTTTCCTTAATGGACAAAGTAACAGTTCCTATCTAACTGCAGTGTTCATACCTGGAAGTGTCAACAGAGAGCCAAATTGAATTATTTTATAAATACCACCGCTGTTCTCCATTTAGAGAGCAACCAGCAGGTTACCAGGATAATATGAGCCAATTTACTAACTAAGTCTTATTTTACAAATTTACAGCTAAAAGCAATTGGTTTCCAAACTAGACGAGGAGGTAACACATTCCTTTAAGGGAAAAACTATAATCAACTTTTAATACCATAGTGACCAATAATTAAGTACTCATTAGCTAATAAGTTTTATAAAAACTGATACTTTATCAGGTTTATAGTCTCTAGTATGTCTAAAACTCTTCTTTGTTGGTCACATACATGCTGAGTAACTCTTCTATTGTTTGGCCAAAGAAAAGCTGAGCTCTTCTATCATAACTGAGTAACTTCTATTGTTGGGCAGATGCTAAAGTTGAGTATACGCTTCTATTAGTTGGCCTGATACAAGATGAGTAACTCTTCTTGTTGAGCTGGATACTGGGGATACAACATCTATGAGCTGGGGGCAACTGTTGTTTAAGTTTTACATATAATCTATATTCCTTAATGTCCTACTCTATCAACCATATAAACATGCATTAAAGGACAGTGGTGTTTACCTAATTAGGACATATCAGTAATGAATGATATCTACTTTTGTCTCCTTATAATAGATAGATGTAAAATATTTTAGAAATATTAAATAACTTAGATTGTTGAGTCTTTGGGAAATTCTACGTTGACACAATCTTTTTCAGGTTCATTTAGCTCAAGTGCCTTTAATTAAAGGGGCGATAAGCTTTTCTATTTTCTTTGTTGTCTGTTTGGTTAAAAGCAACTGAAGATCTCTCATAATTATATAGGATTTGACATCAAAATGTAAATATTTTATCTAGTAAACGGAGTGAAGGTTATCAAATTTCTCATTTAAAATAATCTTCAATATTTTACTTTTTCTTGTCATCTCAAAAGCCAATTAGCTGGTTAGTTAACACATCATGTAATTAATTGAGCTTAATTCACAAAAGTGATTTAACAAAATTTGTTTTAATGAATCAGAGTGACATAATTAAATATCTTAATAAAGTTTAATGCATACCTATTTGCAGTACTTAACAAAGTCTATATAATATGGCAAGCTAAGACACACTATAATGAATTGTTACTTTTAGATCAACGAGCATTGCTTATTGGGTCCTGAATTTCATATGCAGTTGTATGTAAGCTCAAGCATCTTTACATTTTCTGGTTTTTTTTTTCACTTCCTTTTCCTGTTCAGGAGGCTCATTTGGTATATTATATCAGCCATGATTCGGTTAACTACCTATATCATGCATAATTGTCATAATGAAGAACATCTGTTGTAGTTGTGAAAATATCACCTGTTCAGTGTTTGCCAATACATACATTTTATTAGAGGACAGTTGTTGCCCACTTAGGAATCTATCGCCTTAACCCACGACTAGCTGCTTTTTGTTGCTATAGCCTCTTTCATTACAGATTGGGGAAATCTATCACGTTCTGATAAGCCAGCTGTAAAGGAAGTATAGTAGAGGAAAGCTGTTAATAACTGTTTGCTAGCTGTATGCATGTCAACATTAAAGGTCAAGTGACTGTTGTCTAGTTAAGTAATTTGAAAATCTTAATCTCACATTTTTGCACTCCTAATATCGAATTTTTATCAATCCTCATAAACAGATATCATCTATTTCTGATATAATTATAATAAAAACTGGTGAAGGAAATAAATAAGGTAAACAGCTGTCCTATCTCCTACCATCCTATATACTATTTATAACTCTCTCTCTGTCCTCTCTCAATCTCTCATTCACTATTTTAGATTTTAAATAAATTTATTCTTACCAGCTATTAATTAGCTTTAATGTCTCAAATAGTTATAGATTTGGCATAGGCATCGTCTTTGTGACTTTCATTAATTACATGAGCTTAATTAATAAACCACAAAGTTAATTTGATAAAAAGGTTGGAATCAGTGACTATAATAGAAATATCTAAAAACTATTATATGAGTTTATGTATACCAGATTACAGTACCTGCGAATTAATTTATCGACTCTGTCACATAACTAAATAGCTAAACAATACCATAATTAATTGTCACATGTTACATAAAAAAGGAAGAAGAACTATTAGTTATTAGGAAATAATATTTCTACTATAGTAGCATGCAAAGGAGATGTATTGCTTTGCTTAACTTGAAAGTTTATTCCCTTTTCCAGGAAAGTTGTACAGTAGTTTTCAATAAATGAGTCAAAGCAGGTTTTTGCCAGACATAGGTGGAATTTATCACATTTTTCTGTTTACCATCTATGACATGCATGATTGTTGAAATGGAAGAACAGTTTTGTGTAGCTATTAATATATCACAAATCATGTGCTCCGGTATCAAGACGCAACTCTTACTTTTCCATACTTAGGAAATTATCACATTCTTCTATATAATATCATCAATATAGGCAGGGCAGTCATGCTTTCTGTAGCTACAATGTGAAATCTATCACATATTGCTGTTAGCCAGCTGTAATATATGACAGCTAATTTCTCTTTTAGGATCAAACTTGCTATTAAAAAAATTGACGCTGAGGACTGTCTTGATTCACCATCTTAAAGAGCTCATTCCCCAATTTGCCTGAATCAGACTATTAACAGTTCTTTCAGATTATACAATGGACCTATAATATGTCGATAAATTTATGAAGGACATAATTATCATAACAATTTATTAAATGACAATAAAATATCATGATACATTGAAAATTAAAAAACCAAAGAGTGGCTCTTGAACTCAGAATAATCCAAAGTGCAATATTACATAATCATTCTCCTTAATGTAATGACATCAAAGACTGGCACAATAGTTATTGTCCACACAAAAAATTCACAAGTTCAGAATTACAACTAATATCTGAAATTTTTGAGCTTCTCTACACTTTTTTTTTGAAAAAGGGACTGAAAGTACACCATAATTGAATGTCATGGACTATATTTAATTGAATTTCAAGCACTATATATAATCCTATGCATAATATAATGTATATATATAATTGTAATATAAGTTAATGATAATGGCAATGTCTTTTATATTGATAAATAAACATTCATGTTAATATTTGAGCAGCTCTGAGTTGTCATGATCATTTAGTTCATTTTAGCTTGAGGAAACTTTATGGAGTGAATTAGTTTTAAACTTCTTACAGTCAACATGTGCTCTCTCTCTCTCTCTCTCTCTCTCTCTTTCTCTCTCTCTCTCTCTCTCTCTCTCTCTCCTCTCCTCCTCTCTCCTATTCACTTTCACCTGTCTTAATTTAGGTTTTTATTTCATTTGAAAAAGTTGTTATTTAGTCATTGTGCACTTTCCATATACATTTGCATAGGCTTATCACAAACCATAAAAAATCAATTTGGTTTGATTCAGTAACTATAATTACATATTTTACAACTGTTATATGAGTTCATGCATGCCAGATTACAGTACCTGATAACCTATCAACTCTATTTATAAACTCAAAAGACCATGACTAATATAATTCTAACATTACATCAGCAAACACGACTATTACTTAGTAGGGAGATAATGCTTATATCTATAGTTATACCTCTAAAGGAGAAGTATTGCCTTGTCTAGTTTGGAAAAATGATTGCCTTCTCCTCTAAATTTGTACAGCGATTTTTAATAATGGGAGCCAGCACACCTTTTACCTGATTTCTGTTTATATATCACTTGTCCTATCATTTATCTTTTCTGTTTAGACACAGGTATCAACATGCAAATAGATGGGCAGCTGTTGTCTGGTCCAGTTAGGAAATCTAGCACTTTTTCTTGAACAGCTGTGAAATTCAAACAATATATGCAGAAGAGCTGTTTGCTTTTATATAGGTATGGCTGAAATCTATCACCTATTGTTGCCTATTGCTGTTGGCCAGCTGTAATAATATGAGAGGAAGCTGTCTGTATGGTATAAAAAAGACCTTTCTTAGCTATTTTTCATATAGTCAAAAGACTTTCTTCAGACTAATTCTCTCTTCAGTTCGCAGTCAACAGTCCTCAATTGAAAGAAACATGAGCAGTGACTATTACAGTATTATTTTTAATAATATGTGTGCCTGAGATATTTTTTTCTTTTTTATATAGCATTTGATATTACTGCCTTAAACAGTTCAGGTGCAGCAATACTGGTCAAATATGGAGAAGTACATCAATGGTGGCTCTCACATCCACAAGTGATTAATACTCAAGGATTTATCCAGGTTTTTTATAAAGCATGAAATCAGTACGTTAATTACATAAATTTGTATTCAGGTTACTGGAAATGGTCATGCATCTGGTACTTTCATATTGACAGTTTCAGGTGAAGAAATTCAGGTGATTTTTGTTACAACCTGGACCAAAAGCCCTCCCTTACATCTAGAAAATTGAGCTCAGGTCCTTATATTGTTCAGGTTACTAATGGACCTTTCGTTGAAGGTATGACAGCTAACTGCACCTTCCAAGTCGTTGATCCAAGGAAATAATGAGGAACTATGACGGGAAATTTGAAAAAAAAGGAATAACAGTTCAAATAGAGACTAAAGTTTTGCAATAATCTTTTTTTTGTTTCTTTTTTGTATTAGGCCTTTTTTTATATTATATACTTATTAAAAAAATTTTGGAATAAAGTTAACACTAATAAATAATACTAAATTACTTTAACAAATGCAGTATTGTATAATAATGAAGTATATTAATTGAGATGGACACAGAGATTTCTCTATCAACATTGATGTCAGTTAAAGAATATCATGCCTGCAGAATGACTTGCAGAAATTAATTATAAGATACACATCTATGATGTTGTGCTATATCAATAGGTTTCAACAGTAGTTCAGAAGAAAAGACTCATTTGGGATATTTATAACATGATTCTGTGTAAACTACATATATCATGCATGATTGTCATAATGGGAGAACATCTGTGTAGTTGTGAAAAATATCACCTACTTCATTGTTTGCAAGCATGTTATTAGAGGACAGCTGTTGCCACTTAGGAAATCTATCACCTAAACTCACTGACTAGCTGCTTTTGTTCCTATAGCCTCTTTTTCATTAACAGATTGAAATCTATCATGTTCTGATACCAGCTTTAAAAGAAGAGTATGGAGAGGAAAGCTGTCTAACTGTTTGCTAGCTGTATGCACGTAACAGTAAGAGGTCAAGTGACTGTTGTCTAGTTAAGTAATTTGAAAAATCTTAATCTTACATTTTTGCACTCCTAATATCTGAATTTTTATCAATTCTCATAAACAGATATCATCTATTTCTGATATAATTATAATAAAAACTTGGTGAAGGCAATAATAAGGTAACCAGCTGTCCTATCTCCTACAATCCTATATACTATTTATAACTCTCTCTCTGTCTCTCTCTCAATCTCTCATTCACTATTTTAGATTTTAAATAAAGTTTATTCTTACCAGCTATAATTAGCTTTAATGGTCTTAAAATAGTTATAGATTGTGGCATAGGCATCTCTTTGTGACTTTCATTAATTACATGAGCTTTTGTAATTAATAAACCACAAAGTTAATTTGATAAAAAGGTGGAATCAGTGACTATAATAGAATATCTAAAAACTATTATAGTGAGTTTATGTATACCAGAGTTACAGGACCTGCGAATAATTTATCGACTCTGTCACATAATGTGGTAACCGAGTGAAGAATTGTAGAACTGGCTATGTACAACTAACAACCGACCCCAATGACAATAGTAATAATAATGATAACTATAACAATTGTAGCAAATAATACAACTCATGACAACTCATGACAACTGACAAAAAATACTAAAAGCATGCGGTATTTTATAATCGATACATGACGTCATAATACACACAATAATGAATATATAATTATACATGTAGGTTCAAGGTTTATCAAGTTACCTAGTATATCACACTCCTCCCTCTTTAGATGAAATATACGGGCCAAACCGCTCAGGTTGTCTTTTCTCTCTATTCGCGCGACGTAACAACGGTGTTGTACGGAATATTGTCAGGTGATGATACTGTAACTGTAGGAGGGTGTAAAGTTTTGGGATGTCTTACCATGGAGGAAATCATCAAAATTGTCCTGATCTTTGTTTCACATTCGTAGTTCTTTGCTGTCAGTACATCTGGAACGAAGTTGATCACCATGTCTACGGAATGACAATGACCCACTCTTGGTTTCTACAGGTAATGACACTGGACCTGTAATTTGATTACTGTAACAGAATGCATGCAGATGAAAC
>NC_054708.1:69322767-69340267 GCF_016097555.1 Gigantopelta aegis
ATTTCAGGTGCAGAACTAGTACGGTTCCTTAAAGACTGAAGCTAGAAGCCATTCCATGTTTGTTTTTATGGACAGAGCCTGATTTATTGTCTTGTTGGGACAGGCAAGCAGACTACAAAATGGAAACAATAAGAAAAGTGTCAGATTTGTATTCAGACGATGAAACAAAGTTTTTCCTGTTTCATGATGATCGTTCCTTAGTCAAACAATAAGTAATAAGTAAGTGTCAATGTGTCAGATGTTGAAGTTGTGAGATACAAGTGAATATCAGATTGTACTTGGAACATTGAGTAATGAAATTTTTGTTACATTTTGAATTACTAAAATAAGTCCACTGAAAGTTGTCATGAACTAATGGTAATAAAATTGATATGAAACAGGGTTTTTCCACCTAGACTATTATTCAATACCACTTCACCTGTTGTTTATATGAGTAAAGCCTACATGAAATTTGGTTCTGAGTAGTTATTTCGTAAATTATTTGTAATCGCCCCAGATCAAACGGAAAATGTTATGGTTGGGGATCCTTGAATCATTGCCTTACAATGATAATACATATTGTAAGGATGTGTCATGAATGAAAATCAAGTAGATACAGAAATTTCTATAATATAAATATATACATTTTCAATGTTCTATAACAGAGAAAGTGAAGTGTATGTTTGAACGTTTTAATTTGTTTTTAGATAATTGTGATAATGAAAAAACCTATGTTATGTTTGTTTAACTAATCTTATAAACAAGGACATTGTTAATAATTTCTAATTTAATAATTTTTAAAGAGAGAAACAAATGGATAAATAATTTTTATCATTATTATTATTATTATTTGTTTTTAAATTATGATGCTTTGCATATTGTTGGTTTTATATTTTTCAACATAAATGCAATCTGTTTACAAACCCACACAAATGCATTGACATTAATTGGCTTTGACCTGGGGAAGGGAGATAGAGAACATTAAAGTATAGTTATTAGTGGTGTGAATGTATAAGTACTTTATATAACAGAATATTGTCCCAAATAGTGCCCCATAACTGGTATATAAAACCCCATGATATGTGCTGTCCTGTATGGAGAAGTGTATAACAATGCTGCTAATGGACAACTGTCAATTACCAAATGGTTGACATCCAATAGCTGATGATTAATTTATCAATGTAGTCAAGTGGTGTCATAAAGCAAAAAAGAAACTTTAGCTTTATAACCATACATGTTAAAAGGCATTCACAGCATTCAATTACATTTGAAGATTGATAATAAAATCGAACCCCCCTCCTTACACACACACCTCCCCTCCCACACATCAAATATGTCAGTGCGTCCCCAACAAAATAGATCCTGTTCGCTCCCACTTTGGTTTTGGTGTGTCCTTTATTTTTGTTTTTTAATATCGATAAGGAAAAAACGAAATTCAAAATTATGACTACATGACTAAATTTATAGGTAAATTAAGTCATGTGATCACTAACACCTATGCATAATAGTCAATGTCATCGTTACTACCTAACATAATATTGGGGATGGGGCGAACTGACAAATAGTTGGGGGCGAACTGGCTTGGATAATTACGTCTGGTACCCAAACCATTGACGATAATTTTAAAAATATCGTTTAAAAAATTAATAATAAAGTTTTATGTATATTCACAGACATTATACTCCGCAATGATTATCACTTCTGAAAACATTATTAATTAAAAACATTTTTTTTTACTCCAGTTTGCAGTTGGTCCGAATTAATGTTAGTCACGAAAAAACGTATAACACGTACACACCCTACCTACATATATTAACCCTACGGTACAACAAACAAGAAATAAATATAAAACATTCGATCTGCAGATCAGTTTGTACTTATTTTTATTTCATTTCATAGTTAATGCAAGTTGAATAAGCCGTATTTTGATGTTATTTATTTATTTTTTAATTGTGTACGAAAACGAGTTGCTAGACTGGTTTCCGTTTTTACGTAGGACCCTTATTTCGTGTGGCATCACCTGACGTTATCTTCACCTCGAAGCCTCATTGGTTTCCTACCAATACCGGATCAGCAGCTACAGGACGAACTAAACCGTAAAATCCTTTAATTTCGTGGGCTTTAATTTTCGTGGTTTTCCCCATTTCGTTGGGTATTTAAATCCGTAGATCAAAAAGGTAGTATCATAACTTTGTATTACTAGTTGACTGCACTAATCCACGAATTACATGAAAATATGACCACCGCGAATGAAAGTTATTCCACAGTATCAGTTTCTATACCTGAACCTTTAGCAGATAACTTTTAAAATACGGATAGTTCATAGCAATGTATAAACCTCCCACCGTCACTGACTGTTTCGACCATCATAAGCATAAGAGACGAGGGGGGTATCTGTATTATACCTGGCAGTTGTGAACACCATACACGTACGAGACAGAATAGGGGTGGAGGTCGGGGGAGTAATCTGCCCCCCCCCCCCCCCCCCCCCCCCCCCCCCCCCCCCGTGCTGGGAGGATGGGCAACGATGGACACGTTCGGACAAAATTAGCGGTTTTAAAAACTTCACCATGTTTTTTCCATCATTCCATTCACAATATTAGTAATCCATGTAAAAATGCAGAGTGATTTGTTTGGAATCCTATTTAGGTTTTTGGTAGTAATGCAAATACGTTGTTATCCTGATTCGCACATTTTCGTTTCATTCGGACAAACCAGCCTTCCTACCCTCTGTTTTATCAATGTTATGGTGCGCTCGGCCTGAGAAATCAGCCCAGAGTCTTACATGTCGTATGTTAGGCCAAATTAGTTTTTTTATAATGAGCAAAATTGACAACACAGAGACATGTTCAGGGAATTATGCAGCGGAAATAGACTGTGGCAAATGGAAATTTGCTTTGAGGGACGTTTTGAACACCCGGGCGGGACGAAGTCCAGTGGTAAAGCGCTCGCTTGATGCGCGGTCGGTCTGGGATCGATCCTCATCGGTGGGCCCATTGGGCTATTTCTCACTCCAGCCAGTGCATCACGACTGGTATATTAAAGGCAGTGGTATGTGCTATCCTGTCTGTGGGATGGTGCATATAAAACAGCCCTTGCTGCTAATTGAAAATTGAGTAGCCCATGAAGTGGCAACAGCGGGATTCCTCTCACAATATCTGTGTGGTCCTTAACCATATTTCTAACGCCATATAACCGTAAATAAAATGTGTTGAGTGTGTCGTTAAATCAAACATTTCCTTTCTTCCTTTTGATCACCCCCATAACTTACCCATATGATATTCCAACACAATTATCTGTTAGATATTACGTACTGGTATTTGATAATAATAATAATAATAATAATAATAATAATAATTCAACTATAAAAATGTGATATTTGCGTTATATAAATTATCTTGTTATTATATAATTTTAAGTTTGTGCCTTTTTGTCATTAATGCTGCAGGCGAGTGTACATAGGGTGTGGGGTGGACTAAACACCCCTGTGTACTTGCCACAGTCTAGACCTCCCACCTCCCCCTACATAACTTACTGAACGTGCCTGCTTTGTCAATTTTGCTCATTTTCAAAAATTAATTTGGTCTAACATATGACATATCAGACTCTAGGCTCTATAATAACTTAGTCCCAACCAACCATACTATCGATACAAAAATATGTTTTCATTAAGGTTTATCATTTAATAGAAATATCAATGACTATGAGTGGGTTTCAGCAGCTCAATGGGCCACAACACCGACTAAAACAAAACAGTAACTCCTGAAGAATTATCATACTAGTAATAATATGCACACATAATTTACAAAGATACTTTTAAACAGACTAACTACTCATGACATTTTTACACCTGACAGTTTTCGTCACAATACGATTTCAGGCTCCCTTTTTGGGAGAAGGGATGGGGGCAGGCTGATTTCTATTGCCCGAATGAAACGAAAATGTCCGAATCTGGAACACAACGTATATTTATATTCGCATTACTACCAAGACGCTATATAGGATTCCAAACAAATCAGTCTGCATTTGTACATGGATTACAACTAATATTGTGAGAGTAGAATGATGGAAATATATGGTGAATATTTCAGGCCAGCTCATTTTGCCCGAACATGTTCATTGGGGATTGACCCCCCCCCCCCCCCCCCCCCCCCCCGGCCCCTACCTCCACCCAGTCTAGAACGCTTATGGTGTTCCTAACGGCCAGGTAAAATAATACAGAGACCCTTTCCCAAACTCGTATCTTATGCTTATGACTGTAAAAACTGCCATAAGGCAGTCAGTGATAATTAATTTGAAGTGTTTTGATGCTATTTTTAATTGTTCGTTAATAAAAGGCAATTTTTCATGCTTATTATTCCTGTTATTTTTTCAAGTTGTGGTAACTGAATGAATGAATGACTGAATGTTTAACGACACCCCAGCATGAAAAATGCATCGGCTATTGGGTGTCAAACTATGGTAATGCAAATAAATAAAGTGATGATCAACATCAATATAAAAATTCAAGGTTTAAACAAAAACAGTGTAAAGAACTGTGCAAAAATACAAATACAAATATCACAGAATTTTACGGACACCGAATTTTACTCTAAACTTCAATTTGTGCTGTATTGGCCATTCTCAAAGAGAATGTTACACCCCTGCACCAGGTGAGGTTACAGCACGCGCAGGGGTTGTGGTAACTGGTCATTATAGTACTAGTTACTAACTACTATAACTAAGTACACTTTTCAAAGTTTTATTTCAGAGATTTTCAGGAATCATATATATGTAATAAACAAAATATCGGAAATAAATTCCAAAAGGACTAGGAATACTAGGATTGAAAGTCCTGTAGACTAGGAGTACCAGGAATAAAAGTCCCACGGACTTATATTTTTCGGAATGCACGTCCCACAGACTTAAATTCCTCGGAATGCACGTCCCACAGACTTAAATTCCTGGCAATACAAGTCCCACAGACTAGGATTCCGAGGAATTAATCAGATTGTGACTTATCGTCAAAATATAAACTTATAAAACATATTATTAAAAATTATGTTGGTGTATATAGAAATTGCTTTTTGCTGTTCGCCAAATGTTAAGTATTTTTGAGTTACCAGTTTTCATATATATGTTGGAAGGATCTCACATTTTAATGATTTGATTATATTAATGTCGGTAAACAGTATTACAGAATAGTTTGTGTATATTAATTGATATGGTATACACATCAGTTACAAAACTGAGTAGTTGGTTAATTACGTAATTTGTTTAATTAGCTGTAGGTATGATGCTATCATACATACAGCTAACTTATTGGTCAGTTTACACACGGTGCGATTTCGTCATGGGGCGAAAAGGAAACTTCATAACTTTGAATATTTGTTGTGATATTCACGCGTGAAAGTTATTATTCGAAGGGCAGTTACCTGAAAAGACATGTTTGTAATTGTTTGCCAAGAGAGGAACAGAGGATTCCACATCGTATTGTCCGTGGTGAAGATGAATAAACTGTGGGAAGACACATGTCTGAACGGCCATCATTAGCGACGATTCGTGTTACGGCAATTATTGTCGTTTAATATAGTTATTTACATATGATGTTACCGATAAAGTACGGTATTAGCATTTAGTTATGCAATGTAATTAATTTAAGTAGATGTTTAATAGAGGTAAAACCTAATTAATTACCTATTTCTACTTATTAATTATTTAGTAATTAGGTCGTTTTACGGCAACATCTATAGACACGCACAGCGAATGTGCGATAGCCCAGCAAGGCTGGGTCAGGTTACCCGCATTGCTGGAATTCCAGCCAGCGTTGATTATTCAGCTGTGCTGGGGTCGTTTGCATATATAAGCGGTTGTTTGACAGCGCCGGTCAGTGAAGCCACAAAAGTTCATTACGGGTACGTGGGTGTATTTCTGTGTTTACAAACTAAACAATTATTTTAGCAAAGTTACAAAACGGATTATAACGGTTTCACTCATTTTTATAAGATTATTTAAAAGTAATTATTGGCGAGATTACATGTCTTGATCAGTAATAACGGAGTTCTTACCGTTCGACAGTTCTATTTCTAGGACTAAATTCGACACGTAAGGTAAATAACAGTACACCTAGAAAAAGTTGTATACCAAAACAAGCATTGAAATTATAGAATGCAGTTTAGAAGATTGACATTAAATACTAATGAACATTTGCTGTTCAAATCTTTATTGACAGAAATTATTATTTAGAAAAGAAAGAAGTATAAAGAAAGTGATAAAGTACACGTTTGGTATAAAACTAGCATGCAAATTTGCATATTGGGGGAACAACTTCAGTAGTATAGTTTGAAGTAGTTTAGTGTTATTAATTAGTGATAATGTAGAAATTAGAATTAGTTATACAGAAATAAGAAAAACTGTTGAGAATACACCAAGATTGGAATCTATTGTTTGTGCAGAAATAAATAAACAAATATTATTTATTTACATCTTGTTTGGTTACTCATTTGCCTTTCAAACCACTCATGATTCATCCTGACAAATGAATTATTATTTCTCTAATCAGAGTTGTTATGAATGTATGGCCACGGTCGTTACAATATTTTTAAACCAATTGTGGGCTACATATTGGTTTTATATATATACTCTTCAAAAGAAGAAACGCAAAACCACATTGTCGTAACATTTGGAGAATTGATTTAATTATTGAATGGTGAGTCCGATAATTACCAAATGTTGCAGGATTGTTCACAATTCACTCTAGTCCATTGTGAGTAAGTGATAGGACACACCACCAAGGTCAAGGTCATCTGGAGTCAATACCGGGTGTGGCCTCCGCGTGTGTTGACAACTGCCTGGCACCGCCTGCCCATTGAAGCAACCAGAGTACGGATGACGTCCCGGGGGATGGTGGCCCACTCGGCCTGCAAGGCTGCTGCCAGCTCGGGCAGGGTCTGGGTCTGTGGTTGTCGCTGTCGGAGGCGTCGGTCCAACTCGTCCCACAGATGCTCAATTGGGTTCAAATCCGGTGATATCGATGGCCAAGGAAGGACATTAATGTTGTTGTTCTGTAGGAAAGCCGTTGTGAGACGTGCTGTGTGAGGCCTGGCGTTGTCATGTTGGAACACTGCGTTGGCGTTGGCCATAACTGGAACGATGTGTGGCCGGAGGATCTGGTCAATGTAGCCCTGTGCATTCAGGTTGCCCTGCACGTGGACCAGGTCAGTTCTGCCAGTGTGTGAGATGGCTGCCCACACCATGACACTACCCCCGCCGAATCTGTCCACTTCCTGCACGCAGTTTGCCGCATAACGTTCACCACGACGCCTATACACGCGACATCTTCCATCATGACGTCGGAGCAGAAATCGGGACTCGTCACTGAACCACACCTGTCTCCATCGCAGTTGAGGCCATTGTCGATGAATCTGGCACCACTGCAGTCGGAGTCGACGGTGTTGTGGTGTTAAGATGACACCTCGAACTGGACGTCTGGCACGAATTCCTACCTCACGTAGGCGGTTCCGTACGGTCTGGTCGGATATCCTGCTCAAACCTGGTATTGCTGCGGCTGTGGAGGTGGCAGTAGTCAATCGTTCCCGAAGTTGGCGTACCCGGATGTAGCGGTCCTGCCCGGGGGTAGTGAACCGTGGTCGACCGGATCTAGGGAGGTCACGTGTTGATCCCTGTTGCTGGTAACGGTCCCACAGTCTGGAGATGGTGCTTGGGGACACATGGAATGCCCTGGTAACGGCCGTTCTGGATTCGCCTGCGTCTAGTCGGCCGATGGCATTGTTTCTCTGCGGTTCACTGAGACGTGGCATGTCCTGGATTGTCAACTGTCGGCCAGATACAGAGGCCAGGCAAGCGAACACCCTGCACTTTTATACTGTCGGTGTTCATGTTGCACGTGCAGACAACGCACGTGCAGTGGTGACATGGTTTGCACGTGGCTGCGTTTTTGCGAATATTCACATTTTGGAACTTTATTGTACAGTAGCTGCGTTTTATTGAATGTAACCGTGGGAATGTGTTTGGGACATGCAATGACCTTATATTCACAAAGCATGAACCGGTAGGAAACATAAAATCGGAGTTATAACCCATTTGTACCCTTTTGCGTTTCTTTTTTTGAAGAGTATATGTTGAACACATGAACATATAGCCTATTTTATATCTGTAGTTGCATTATATACTTTTAAAAAAAACTAGATATTCGTCCTACTTCAATATGAAAACGCTCACGTCTCTGATCTACAAGTCTATGACGTAAAAAAATACATCAGTTGATATTCAAACTTAAAAATATTTTTTCACAGAGATTGTTCAAATATTTTTAAGAGACTTATCAATCACACAACGAGGGAAGGCTGCCAAAACCTCACTTTTTTCTCGCGTCTTTCTGGCAGCTCGTGCAAATTGTAGAGTATAACAAACGGACATCTAATTTGCCGACTAGTATTTCTGTCACTGCTGTAGAAGGAATTTAAGTCCGGTAGAAATACAAATTCTAGGATAAAAACAACTTAAACATAAACCAGGTATGAAAGTCCGGGTAGGACTATGGTTCCTAAGCTATGGGGATCCGATAGGACTACCGTTCCTAGGAACCGACGGACCTGCATTCTTTAACACCGGTGTAAAAGGAACGCAAGTTCGTAGGACCTCGGTTCCTAGGAACAATGGTCCTATCGACACTGCCTTACTAGCTTCCTCAACATCTGGCCTATAACATACATTAAATGCTTTTTCGAATATTGCAATACCTGAAAACTCAAAGTGAACATCAACGAAACTAAAGTAGTAACATGTAAGGGTAATACAAAGGATTGCACGGACATATTTACGCATGGAAATAAGGTAATTGAGAATATAAAGGAGCACAAATACCCAGGACTAACGCTAAGCAAATCTAATAAATTCAAAACAACCAAAAACTGCTAACAAAATCAACGAGCAACAAACGCTATGTATTTCATTTTATCGAAATTTAAAGATAACAACCTATCAATCGAAAGTAAATTAAAACTATTCGACTCTATGGTAACCCCAATCCTTCTGTATGGTTGTGAAATATGGGGATATAAAAATACCGATATAATATTGAACCCATACATGTAAACTTCGTGAGGCGCATACTACCTTTAAAAAGAGCTCACTGTTGTTCATACTATATGGCGAACTTGGAAGAAAGCCACTCAAATTCATTATACAACAAACAATAATTAGCTTCTGGGCTAGGATTGTAACGGGAAACCAAACAAAGATTTCATTCTTACCGCAGGAATTAATCTTGAATGAACATAATTACAAATGGATTAATAACATGCCAGATACATGGACAAAACTTCCAATCCACTAAAACATTAATAGAACAAATACAATTAAGACAGCATGACCCGTACATCCAAAACTGGAACAGCGAAAAAGATATATCTTCTTAGCTTAAGCCCAGTTCTCACTTGAACGATTTTTCGTACAACTGCGGTGCGACTAAAAGATTGTACAGCCGTGTGATTCCCGTACGAATTACCTAGGGTTCCCTCCCCCCCCCCCCCCCCCCCCCCCCCCCCCCCCCCCCCCCCCCGTGCAGTCTCACTTGTGCAACTGCCATGCGACTGCCTTTCTGCACCGGGCTCGCATACGCTCGCATGAGATTTGCACAGGTTGCACGACAGTTGCACGGAAGTCTGATGGATGTCGCACGGGAGTCGCAGGGGATCCGATGGGAGTCGCACATCTCGGCTACTTTAAGACTCACTTACGACTCCCGTGCGACCTAACATACTGCCGTGCGACTGCTTTGCAACCTCTATGCGACCAATGCGAACTGTGCGAACCTAGAGACAGCCGTACGATAATTTTAAACATTTGAAAAATGTCGCACCGGCATGCGACATGTCCGAAATACACACGACACCCCTACAACGTGTGCGAATCATCAACATACTGCCGTGCGACTCCCGCACGCCCTGTACGATTTGGTGCTCGCACGGAATTCGCGTAGAAAATCGTTCAAGTGAGAACGCGGTTTTAGAAAAATATTTTAACATTTTACCCGAAAATATCTGTCCAACCATATTAAATACAGAACTGCGAACTACCAATTAAAACTGGACGATGGAATAATATCCCTTTAGAAAGCAGACTTTGCACACTTTGTGAAATGAACGACATAGGTAACGAATATCAGTATCTGTTTATATGTAACTGCAAACTACTTCTGAAACCATATTTTATGTAAAACCAAGTACATTAAAGTATAATGAACCAATAAACACCCACATAATTAGTTATTTAAAAAACGCATGCAAACTAATAATATAAATCATGAATACATTTAAGAAGCCGTAAGTCCCTTCAAACAGTACAAATACTACAATATGCACAATCTGGGCACCCTGTTAAAATGAAAAGCGGTAATACAAGCAAATTGCTGGTATGTTTTAAAGACACATGCACACGTTTAATTTGCCTCTTTCATTACCGTGTATAATTAAAGCTGCAGCAGTCCCTGGAATATTTGTATTATTTAAGCATTTAGAATAGATGATTCAGTTCTGTTTAGTACATATACGGTCCACCACATCGCTATAATTTCGCAATGCTCGCTTATCTACATTATCTAGGTCAACTACAAACGCAATGGCCAGCTTTGGTTTTCTTCATTTAGCAATCTAATTAAAATTAGCTCCACTATTACATGTGGATCTAACACCAGCCAGTTGGAGCTCATGACCACCAATCAAAACCTTACTTGCAGAATCCTGCCAGTGATTTAAAACTAACAACACTGCGTAGTCCTCAATGTCCAGGTAACATTTCGTCTGTAAATAATAATTTAAATATTGACGAATCACACGTCGCCTTTTATAACGTTATTTGGGAGCATACAAATTCTAAAAATATCGGGCGAGTCTATTTTAGTGGCCGCAGTAGAGCGAACCATACCAATACGTACGAGATGGGTTATCAGTCTTCAATTTTACATTAAAAAATATTTATTTATTTATAAAAACCCCCAACTAAATCAGTCTTCAGTTTTACATTACAAATTATTTATTTTATAAAATAAACCATGTTTTAAGGCATTCGTAATTCACACGAAACATGTCGTATACCCTCAGGATAATTCGGAATGTTTTCAAATTATTTTTAAATCACTGGCAGGATTCTGCAAGTAAGGTTTTGATTGGTGGACAGGAGCTCCAACTGGCTGGTGTTAGATCCACATGTAATAGTGGAGCTAATTTTAATTAGATTGTTCATTCAGCGGGACGCCAGTAGAACTGGGACTTTACGTGATTTGCGCAGGCGCTGAGCTTCTCGCGTGATTTTGAAAAAAATTAACTGTCTTGATCAAGGGGCTGTCTCATATCTCCAAAACATATTTATATCCATAGAGGTATGAAAATCTTTCCAGGGGTCGGTGGGGAATTTACCTTGAAAGTTTGACAGTGGCCAGCGGTTGGCATACGCGTTACATGTAAGGGGATGTTAATGAATGCATGTTTAACGACAACCCAGCACGAAAATACATCGGCTATTGATTGTCAAACTATAGTAATGCAAACAAATAAAGTGATGATCAACATCAATATAAAAATTCAAGATTTAAACAAAAACACAGTGTAAAGAACCGTGCAAAAACACAAATATCACAGATAGATACTGACTTTAAATCAAAATTTATTTGTGCTGTATTAGCCATTCTCAAGGAGAATGTTACACCCGTGCACCACGGTGAGGTTACAGCACGCGTAGGGGTGTAAAAAACTGTGCAAAAATACAAATATCACAGATAGATACTGACTTTTACTCAAAATTTTAATTTTACACCCCTGCACCACGGTGAGGTTACAGCACGCGCAGGGGAGGGAGGATGTTAATAATTACGTAACGCACTAGGGTTAGAGGAAGAGGGTGGTGTGTTCGATTTACGTAACATTTTTTTAAGACTATATGTTATTTGTAACTATATGTAAAACGTCTGGGGTTTTTTTTTTAAATGCACGGTCAGTCTAGAATCGATCCCCATCGGCGGGTATATAAAAGGCCATAGTATGTGATATCCTGTCTGTGGTATAGTAGATATAGACGACTCCTTGATTAAAAAAAAGAAAGAAAGAAAAAGCAAGTTTCCAAGGCGCGTGTGCAGAGATTTTAGCGGGGTTGGGGTTATAGACGGTGTTGAGCGAAGTTTATATGGGGCCATGCTCCTCCAGAAAATATATTTCAATTTTTATTAAGGTTAGGCAGGTAAGGGTTTCGACCCTCCCCCCTGCACATGCACCCGATTCCTCTCTAAGATTATATGTCAAAATTACCAAATGTTTGACATCCAATTGATGTCGTTAAACATCACCCCCCACCCCCCCCCAAAAAAAAAACCCCACAAAAAAACCCAACCCCCCCCCCACAACAAACCCAACCCCCCCTCCCAAAAAAACAACAACAAAAAACAAAAAACGAATATAAAAAAATCCAACTACGAAAGAATATTTATTTGAATTTGTCGATTTTAACACACGTAAAATTAAGAAGTGAAAACGTTCATTGTCTACTTTAGTATATGTTATTTTAAAAATATATACATGATCAATGTGTTACTAGTATACAAACTAAACTTTAAAAGTTCTACTAACACTTTATAAAAAAATAATTCTAAAATAGGAAAGTACGATTGTCGATAATACACTGTCAAGATCAAACCGGATTTAACGAAAGACTCTAGTACCGTATCCTCAACCGAACGTTCTTCGTACAGCGCAAGATTTCTCATTTAATTTTTTGAGACGAACCCTATAATTTGAAATCGGCAAACGCACGTGTTAACTGAAACACTTGGAAGAGAGAGAGAGAGAGAGAGAGAGAGAGAGAGAGAGAGAGAGAGAGAGAGAGAGAGAGAGAGAGAGAGAGAGAGAGAGAGATGGTGAGAGAGACAAAGATAGCGATAGAAACATGGTGAGATAGAGAGAAAATGGCGAGAGAGAGAGAGAGAGAGAGAGAGAGAGAGAGAGAGAGAGAGAGAGAGAGAGAGAGAGAGAGAGAGAGAGAGAGAGAAAAGGTGATAGAGAAAGAGACAGTGAGAGATAGATGAAGAGTGAGTGGGCCACTATTTGGACTGAGAAAAAATAAAAACTTTCGTTCCACCTAGAACAATAAATCAATTATACAAGACTTTGTACATGTGAAATGAACACGTTACACTCTACGACATTAATTCAACTCAAGATAGTTAAACAAAGACATCATTTTGATTAGAAGAAGCCCAGTGATTTGATTTCGCATTGTGCCATCGCTATTTCGTTTCACGTATCACTAGTTTCTTTCAAAATCTATCTTGTTGTATATAATATTCTGCTTTCCTAAATTTGATTTTTATTTTCGAAATAAATTGTATATACATAGACATGGACTTTGCGGTGGCAAGATTTATAATTTGGAATTAAATAATTGTTTGAGCCTTTATATTCGTGTCAGCAGAATTAACAGCCCGGAGCTGTCAAGTTTATTACATTATATAGATAAAAATGTAAGAAAATATGTTCCTAATCGATCAAATAAATAATTAAGCATACCTAGACATAAATTAGAGATATTTTCCCTTAAATTTAATCAATTTTCTCTAAAACGCCCCAGGAAAGAAAAATAAAACGGTAGAAAATAACTAACAATTAATAATATAACGTGAAAATTGTAGACAGGAAGCATAAATCC
The DNA here is from genome assembly GCF_016097555.1 of Gigantopelta aegis. Classification (NCBI taxonomy): domain Eukaryota; kingdom Metazoa; phylum Mollusca; class Gastropoda; order Neomphalida; family Peltospiridae; genus Gigantopelta; species Gigantopelta aegis. The sequence continues at coordinate 69,336,442 of NC_054708.1, forward strand.
ATCAAAATTATCAAACAGAAAAACTTTCTATAAAAATGGCTGAGAAATCCTGTTCAACACTCACACCTTCGCACTCTTCCCAATCTACAATCGTTCCCACCAAGGTAAGTAAAATACATTTATAATTTTATAATATATTTTTCTCATCGATACTTGCTGATGAACGTGTTTCCCAATTACGTTAGTTTTTATTATTACTACTTACAATGATTTTGTCTATTTTCCTTAAATGGTACAAAATGAACTTCTCTATACAGGAAATAATCATAGACCGTAGTATATGAAGAAGACATAGTTTTAAGATCTCTGATTCCAGTTACATTTTCCTAATGACAGTCATGATAATTGTTAGTATCATGAAGTTCTATTATGAAGTTCTATTTACCTCACACCGTGACAACCACGGCTTGTGTTTGACGTGTTAAAGTTTGACACCGCTATAATTTTTCACCATGGTGATGCAGTGGCAATATTATAGTCCATTCAGTTGTGTAATATCGCGAAAACGTTATAAACATGTTCTGAAACAGGAGTAATTTTGGTGTAAGATCAGTGCCAAAGTGTTTCCATTAAATTGTTGTTATCAGCCATCTTGCAGTCATTTCTAAAATTAAAAACAAAAATGGCTATCTTAATTTTAAAAAGGGAGGGCGGACGTAGTCAAGTAGTAATCGAAATGAAAGTCTGCTACTGAAGCACTTACTTGTAATAATTAAACGATATATTTGCTAAAATGAAGCCAAAGTTTGAGGAAGTTGTTACTAGAATAACATTTTACAGAAATATAGAAAAATATGAATGAATGAATGAATGAATGAATGAATAAATGTTTAACGACACCCTTGCACGACAAATACATCAGCTATTGGGTGTCAAACTATGGTAAATGCAAAAACAATGTGATGATCAACATCAATATAAAAATTCAACAGTTAAATTAAAACACAGTGTAAAGAACTGTGCAAAAATACAAATATCAGAGATATATAAAATTAAAATTTAGAGTAAAAGTCAGTATCGCAGCTGAATCTGCCTTTTCATTACCCCTGATGCTAACATGACTGGGCACCCAACAAAATACAATAACTTTATTGGCAATGGATAAAAAGACACACTTTGTATCACCATCCCAATTAAGTGATGGTCCAGCTTCATATTGCGCAAAGCCTGGAGACACGAAAGTGAGTCGGTAAAAATAATAAATTTGGATGCACTAGAATCCTTTATTTCTTCCAAGGCTTTAATGACTGCCCAAACTTCAGCACTAAATATTGATGCAGAGTCAGGCAGTTTCGTGGAAATGATAGTATCTGATGGAAAAACTGTAGCACAAGCCACAGAATTCCCATCCCGTGATCCATCTGTATACACAGGAATGTAATCATGGTACTTGTCTGGGATTTCCATGAAAAACTGTTTATAAACAACAGCATCTCTGCGATCTTTCTTCAGATGCGCCAGATCAAACACAATTTTAGGTTGTGTGATACACCAAGGTGGTAAAACAAAATATGAAGGAGTTTCCAAAGTGTTAGTTAAATCAATATTGGAAAGCGATAAAAGGCGCTGAATGCGAAAATCAAATGTGCCAACAGCATTTGACCTTGCATCAAACAACTTCATATACTTGATGTCAAACACCGCATCATGTGTAGGATGTCTCGGTAATGACTGAATCTTGGTAGAATACTGTAGAGAAAGCTTTGCACGTCTAGCACCCAAACAAGGTTCGTGTGCATCAACGTACAAGCTCTCTACAGGAGATGTTCTAAATGCACCAAGACAAAGCCTAAGTTACTGGTTGTGTATAGGATCTAGCATCTGCAAATAGGACTTGCGTGCCGACCCATACACAATGCATCCATAATCAAGTTTTGACCTCACAAGAGATCTATACAGACGGAACATAACCTTTCAGTCTGCTCCCCATTCCGTATTACCAATAACTTTTAAAATATTAAGAGCTTTTAATCCCTTCTTTTTAACATATTTAAGATGGGGCACAAAAGATATCATCCTGTCAAAGATAACCCCTAGAAATTTAGTCTCCTCCACAACTGGAATTGGATTTTTGTCCAAAAACAACTGTGGATCTAAGTGAAGACCTCTTTTCTGGCAGACATGCATACAAACCGTTTTTGCCTTTGAGAATCGAAAACCATTGTCAGTTGCCCATTGATGAAGTTTATCCAAACAAAGCTGCAACAGATGTTCAATGATACTCATATTGGGATCTATAGCAAATCTGAAAATCATCGACATATAACGAGCAATCCACACCAGGTGTTAAACCATTGGTGATGCTGTTAATTTTCACAGAAAATAAAGTTACAGATAGGATACTACCTTGAGGCACACCCATCTCCTGTGGGTGTATGTCGGACAAAGTTGACCCCACTCGGACTTGAAAAGATCTATCTTTTAAAAACTGAGATATAAAAACAAAAAGTCGACCTCTTAGGCCTATGCCATGGAGGACGTTTAAAATCCCATACTTCCACGTGGTATCGTAAGCTTTCTCCAAAAAAAAAAAAAAAAATGAAACCAAGTGTTGATTATGGATGAAAGCTTCCCTACAAAACATTTCAAATATAACAAGATGATCAACTGCCTAGATCTGAATCCACATTGCAAGTTAGTGAGCAATTTGTGAGATTCAAGATACCAGACAAGTCGCAGATTGATCATTCGTTCCATGGTTTTACAAATGCAACTTGTGAAAGCGATAGGGCGATAACTAGTAGGATTGGTTGGATCCTTACCAGGCTTGGGAATAGGAATGATAATTGTTTTCCTCCAATCAGAGGGAAAGTCTTCAGAAATCCAGATGTTATTACAAATATTCAAAATAACCACCAAAGATGATTCAGGTAAATGTTTTAATGACTAATAATGAATTTCGTCTGGTCCTACTGAAGTAGTATGGGCTCTACGAAGAGCACCCTGCAATTCCTGTTGCCTGTTGTATACTTCAGCATTTTCAGATGAAAAATTGATGGGCTGCTTTTCAGCTTTATTTCTGACAGATGTAAAAGCATCTGTACTAAAAGCAGAAGATGAATTGTGAGAAAAGTTGTCTGCCAATGCATTGGCAATGTCAAGATGAGACGTAACATCCATATCATTGACAGATAAATGATGAACAGGATCACTGGATTCTTTACCTTTGATTTTACGGATCCTACTCCAGACAGATTTTACTGATGTTTGCGAATTCAACTTGGAGACAAAATGTCTCCAAGATGACTTCTTACTTTGTCTGATCTCTCTGTGAGCCTTAGCCTTAGCAATGTGATAAGCATCCAGGTTATCCCCAGTAGGTTCACGTTTGAAACTCTCAAGGAACCTGTTTCGCTCTTTAAGTGCATCCTTGCATGTATCGGTAAACCATGGTTCCACTGATGTGACACCTTGTGAGGAGAGGTTTCAGCAAATCTCATCCTCACGGACTTCAAATCCCTAGACCGAACTACTCCTTTACAGGAATTAAAGACTAGTCTGCTGACTGATTTTGATGAAAGTATTACATAGATGTTTCGATTTAAAAAGATTTCTGGAATGACTCTCTGTTGAGCATTCGACCAACAATGAATGTCTTGTATTTATATCCTCTTATTTTGCGGTTTTACAGTATGATAATTCCACGAAAAACAGTGAAAATATAATATGCATGATAAAGGTTAATATCTTTACCATCATTTAGCGTAACTCACTTAAGTCTATGATATTGATTCTTCAAATCCAAAAAATCGTTACTTACTTATTACAGGAGGAATAAGTTTAAAAGCCAGTGACTGGGTGGAGGATATGCTGAACATTTTTAACT